>NC_084620.1:52220853-52303353 GCF_033978795.1 Nerophis ophidion | reverse complement strand
ACCTCACCATCCACTGTATTCTAAGTTCTATCCACCATTTCAGTATGTTTATTTAAAGCCCCACTTAAGAACTTTCCGTTTTGGTTGATTCTGGCGGCGCCAGTGGACTAAAGCGGTAGCGTTCTGCCGGAAGAAGACCACATTATCATCAATCAATCAATCAATCAATGTTTACTTATATAGCCCTAAATCACTAGTGTCTCAAAGGGCTGCACAGACCACCACGACATCCTCGGTAGGCCCACATAAGGGCAAGGAAAACTCACACCCAGTGGGACGTCAATGACAATGACGACTATGAGAACCTTAGAGAGGAGGAAAGCAATGGATGTCGAGCGGGTCTAACATGATACTGTGAAAGTTAAATCCACAATGGATACAACACAGTCGTGAGAGTCCAGTCCAAAGAGGATCCAAGACACAGCAGCGAGAGTCCCGTTCACAGCGGAGCCAGCAGGAAACCATCCCAAGCGGAGGCGGACCAGCAGCGCAGAGATGTCCCAGCCGATACACAGGCGAGCAGTACATGGCCACCGGATCAGACCGGACCCCCTCCACACGGGAGAGTGGGACATAGAAGAAAAAGAAAAGAAACGGCAGATCAACTGGTCTAAAAAGGGAGTCTATTTAAAGGCTAGAGTATACAAATGAGTTTTAAGGTGAGACTTAAATGCTTCTACTGAGGTGGCATCGCGAACTGTTACCGGGAGGGTATTCCAGAGTACTGGAGCCCGAACGGAAAATGCTCTATAGCCCGCAGACTTTTTTTGGGCTTTGGGAATCACTAATAAGCCGGAGTCCTTTGAACGCAGATTTCTTGCCGGGACATATGGTACAATACAATCGGCAAGATAAGATGGAGCTAGACCGTGTAGTATTTTATACGTAAGTAGTAAAACCTTAAAGTCACATCTTAAGTGCACAGGAAGCCAGTGCAGGTGAGCCAGTACAGGCGTAATATGATCAAACTTTCTTGTTCTTGTCAAAAGTCTAGCAGCCGCATTTTGTACCAACTGTAATCTTTTAATGCTAGACATGGGGAGACCCAAAAATAATATGTTACAGTAGTCGAGGCGAGACGTAACAAACGCATGGATAATGATCTCAGCGTCTTTAGTGGACAGAATGGAGCGAATTTTAGCGATGTTACGGAGATGAAAGAAGGCCGTTTTAGTAACGCTTTTAATGTGTGCCTCAAAGGAGAGAGTTGGGTCGAAGATAATACCCAGATTCTTTACCGTGCCGCCTTGTATAATTGTTTGGTTGTCAAATGTTAGAGTTGTATTATTAAATAGAGTTCGGTGTCTAGCAGGACCGATAATCAGCATTTCCGTTTTTTTGGCGTTGAGTTGCAAAAAGTTAGCGGACATCCATTGTTTAATTTCATTAAGACACGCCTCCAGCTGACTACAATCCGGCGTGTTGGTCAGCTTTAGGGGCCTGTAGAGTTGGGTGTCATCAGCATAACAATGAAAGCTAATACCGTATTTGTGTATGATGTCACCTAGCGGCAGCATGTAGATGCTGAAGAGTGCAGGGCCAAGGACCGAACCCTGGGGAACTCCACACGTTACCTTAACGTAGTCCGAGGTCACATTGTTATGGGAGACACACTGCATCCTATCAGTAAGATAAGAGTTAAACCAAGACAGGGCTAAGTCTGACATACCAATTCGTGTTTTGATACGTTCTAATAAAATATTATGATCGACGGTATCGAAAGCAGCACTAAGATCGAGGAGCAGCAACATAGATGACGCATCAGAATCCATCGTTAGCAATAGATCATTAGTCATTTTTGCGAGGGCTGTCTCCGTGGAGTGATTTGCCCTGAAACCGGATTGAAAGGTTTCACATAGATTGTTAAACGCTAAGTGTTCATTTAACTGCTCCGCAACAATTTTTTCAAGGATTTTTGAAATAAAGGGAAGGTGAGACACCGGTCAGGAATTTACCATGAGGTCAGGATCGAGGTTAGGTCTTTTAAGAAGAGGATGAATAACCGCTTTTTTGAATGCTAGGGGAACAGTGCCCGAGGAGAGTGATAAGTTTATAATATTTAGCACTGATGGACCTAATAATACAAAGAGCTCCTTGATCAGTTTCCCAGGAAGAGGGTCAAGTAAACATGTTGTCTGTTTTATTCCATTTACACGTTGTAACAATTCCTCTAATGTTATTTCCTCAAAATGAGAGAAACTATTTTGGAGGGCAGTATCCGCCGTATATACAATCGTGTCAGTGTTAATAGAAACCCGTTGTAGCTGGGACGCATTGTCTTTAATCTCCTTTCTAATGACTTCAATTTTCTTACTAAAGAATTGCATAAAGTCATCAGCTGAGTGGGTTGAGCTACTGGAAGGAGTCCCTTGTTGGGTTAGCGATGCTACCGTACTAAACAAAAATTTAGGATCGTTTTTATTACGGTGGATGAGATTTGAGTAATATTTAGCTTTAGCTAAGGTAAGCATGCGTTTATAAGTTATTAAACCATCACTCCATGCTTGATGGTGCACCTCAAGTTTAGTCGTGCGCCATTTGCGTTCCAGCTTTCTACATAATAATTTCTGAGCTCTAGTTTCTTCTGTAAACCACGGGGTGCGCTTTTTTGGAGCCTTTTTTAACTTTAGCGGTGCTATGTTATCAATGGTTTCGCGCAGGGCGTCGTTAAAGTTGTTAGTGAGGTTATCAATAGAGCCCACATACTTTGGGAATGGTGCCATTACCGAGGGCAGTAGGTCAGCAAGAGTTGTCGTTGTGGCTGTATTAATGTTGCGGCTGCTATAGCAGTTATTATTATTATTAGTTTGACGAACATGCGTCTGAACCTCGAATTTTATAAGGTAATGATCGGACAATACTTTAGTATACGGGAGTATCGTAACTTTGGAAACGGTGATGCCCCTGACAAGCACTAGGTCTATCGTATTACCGTTGCGATGCGTGGGTTCATTTATTATTTGTGTGAGACCACAGCTATCAATTACAGTCTGGAGCGCTACGCACGGTGGGTCCAATGGGGTATTCATATGGATATTAAAGTCCCCCATTATGATTATATTATCGGCGTGTGTCACTAGATCAGCAACGAACTCTGAGAATTCATTGATAAAGTCCGAATAGGGCCCTGGGGGGCGGTAGATAACAGCCAGGTGTAGAGGCAGTGGTGTGACAGACTTCATAGTAAGCACCTCAAACGATTTATATTTATTATTTATGTTAGGACTAAGGTTAAAGTTTTCGTTGTATATTAGTGCGACCCCCCCACCCCTTTTGAGCGGACGGGCAATATGCGCATGTGTAAAGTTAGGAGGACATGCCTCATTTAGCGCAAAAAAGTCGTTTGGTTTAATCCAGGTTTCGCTGAGACCGATGACGTTAAGATTGTTGTCTCTGATAATATCATTAACTAACAACGTTTTAGGAGACAATGATCTTATGTTTAAAAAAACTATATTATAGGTAGTGGGCTGTTTTAGGGAGTTTTTGATCAAATTATCCGTAGTAGCAATATTAATAATGTTGTGTTTATTATGCCCAGTGCATGTAGTATAGTTACGACCATATCTAGGAATTGATACGACAGGAATTTTCCGATTATTTGTTTGTTGCTTTGATAAACTGCACGCATCATGGTTAGCCACCTCAGTAAAGGGGATTTTCCGATTGTTTGTTTGTTGCTTTGATAAACTGCACGCATCATGGTTAGCCACCTCAGTAACGGGGATTTTCCGATTGTTTGTTTGTTGCTTTGATAAACTGCACGCATCATAGTTAGCCACCTCAGTAACGGGGATTTTCCGATTGTTTGATTGTTGCTTTGATAAACTGCACACATCATGGTTAGCCACCTCAGTAACGGGGATTTTCCGATTGTTTGTTTGTTGCTTTGATAAACTGCACGCATCATAGTTAGCCACCTCAGTAAAACACATGTCCAACTCTGAAACACTCAAAGCAGAAAAAACTTGTTCTAATTTAACTGACTCCTTACCCAGACCAGTAGTCTCGCATTTTCCATCTAAATCCGTCTTCGGGATGGAGGAAAGTGGTGTTCTGTGGTGATTAGCCTTCTGCTTTGTTTTTAGCCCCGCTCGACATCCGCGTTTCCGATCACACCGCTGGCGTCTGCTCCGTAGACGGCCCCCGCTGCTACTAGACTCCCCTGCTTCACAGGCCGCTGGATGTAGCCGCCGACGTATTCCCATGCTAGTTAGCATGTTTAGCACGCACGCGTCTATCAGTCCAAAATGGCCCGATATGTCCACATCCAGAAGTGTCTGGCGGTCGTACGTGATCACGGAGTGACCACGATGTGAGCCAGCCATAAAGTTTGTGGAATTGTCTGGTATTTCTGCCAAATGTTCCATCTTTAGCAAGAGCCCCCTCGAGAGCGCAGCCCGTCCGGGCGCCGCCATCTTGGTATATCAATCAAACAATCAATGTTTACTTATATAGCCCTAAATCACTAGTGTCTCAAAGGGCTGCACAAACCACCACGACATCCTCGGTAGGCCCACATAAGGGCAAGGAAAACTCACACCCAGTGGGACGTGGGTGACAATAATGACTATGAGAACCTTAGAGAGGAGGAAAGCAACGGATGTCGAGCGGGTCTAACATGATACTGTGAAAGTTCAATCCACAATGGATCCAACACAGTCGCGAGAGTCCAGTCAAAAGCGGATCCAACACAGCAGCGAGAGTCCCGTTCACAGCGGAGCCAGCAGGAAACCATCCCAAGCGGAGGCGGATCAGCAGCGCAGAGATGTCCCCAGCCGATACACAGGCAAGCAGTACATGGCCACCGGATCGGACCGGACCCCCTCCACAGGGGAGAGTGGGACATAGAAGAAAAAGAAAAGAAACAGCAGATCAACTGGTCTAAAAAGGGAGTCTATTTAAAGGCTAGAGTATACAAATGAGTTTTAAGGTGAGACTTAAATGCTTCTACTGAGGTGGCATCTCGAACTGTTACCGGGAGGGCATTCCAGAGTACTGGAGCCCGAACGGAAAACGCTCTATAGCCCGCAGACTTTTTTTGGGCTTTGGGAATCACTAACAAGCCGGAGTCCTTTGAACGCAGATTTCTTGCCGGGACATATGGTACAATACAATCGGCAAGATAGGATGGAGCTAGACCGTGTAGTATTTTATACGTAAGTAGTAAAACCTTAAAGTCACATCTTAAGTGCACAGGAAGCCAGTGCAGGTGAGCCAGTACAGGCGCAATGTGATCAAACTTTCTTGTTCTTGTCAAAAGTCTAGCAGCCGCATTTTGTACCAACTGTAATCTTTTAATGCTAGACATGGGGAGACCCGAAAATAATACGTTACAGTAGTCGAGGCGAGACGTAACAAACGCATGGATAATGATCTCAGCGTCTTTAGTGGACAGAATGGAGCGAATTTTAGCGATATTACGGAGATGAAAGAAGGCCGTTTTCGTAACGCTTTTAATGTGTGCCTCAAAGGAGAGAGTTGGGTCGAAGATAATACCCAGATTCTTTACCGTGTCGCCTTGTTTAATTGTTTGGTTGTCAAATGTTAGAGTTGTATTATTAAATAGAGTTCGGTGTCTAGCAGGACCGATAATCAGCATTTCCGTTTTTTTGGCGTTGAGTTGCAAAAAGTTAGCGGACATCCATTGTTTAATTTCATTAAGACACGCCTCCAGCTGACTACAATCCGGCGTGTTGGTCAGCTTTAGGGGCATGTAGAGTTGGGTGTCATCAGCATAACAGTGAAAGCTAACACCGTATTTGTGTATGATGTCACCTAGCGGCAGCATGTAGATGCTGAAGAGTGCAGGGCCAAGGACCGAACCCTGGGGAACTCCACACGTTACCTTAACGTAGTCCGAGGTCACATTGTTATGGGAGACACACTGCATCCTATCAGTAAGATAAGAGTTAAACCAAGACAGGGCTAAGTCTGACATACCAATTCGTGTTTTGATACGTTCTAATAAAATATTATGATCGACGGTATCGAAAGCAGCGCTAAGATCGAGGAGCAGCAACATAGATGACGCATCAGAATCCATCGTTAGCAATAGATCATTAGTCATTTTTGCGAGGGCTGTGTCCGTGGAGTGATTTGCTCTGAAACCGGATTGAAAGGTTTCACATAGATTGTTAGACGCTAAGTGTTCATTTAACTGCTCCGCAACAATTTTTTCAAGGATTTTTGAAATAAAGGGAAGGTGAGACACCGGTCGGTAGTTTACCATGAGGTCAGGATCGAGGTTAGGTCTTTTAAGAAGAGGATGAAAAACCGCTTTTTTGAATGCTAGGGGAACAGTGCCCGAGGAGAGTGATAAGTTTATAATATTTAGCACTGATGGACCTAATAATACAAAGAGCTCCTTGATCAGTTTCCCAGGAAGAGGGTCAAGTAAGCATGTTGTCTGTTTTATTCCATTTACACGTTGTAACAATTCCTCTAATGTTATTTCCTCAAAACGAGAGAAACTATTTTGGAGGGCAGTATCCGCCGTATATACCATCGTATCAGTGTTAATAGAACCCCGTTGTAGCTGGGACGCATTGTCTTTAATCTCCTTTCTAATGACTTCAATTTTTTTACTAAAGAATTGCATAAAGTCATCAGCTGAGTGGGTTGAGCTACTGGAAGGGGTCCCTTGTTGGGTTAGCGATGCTACCGTACTAAACAAAAATTTAGGATCGTTTTTATTACGGTGGATGAGATTTGAGTAATATTTAGCTTTAGCTAAGGTAAGCATGCGTTTATAAGTTATTAAACCATCACTCCATGCTTGATGGTGCACCTCAAGTTTAGTCGTGCGCCATTTTCGTTCCAGCTTTCTACATAATAATTTCTGAGCTCTAGTTTCTTCTGTAAACCACGGGGTGCGCTTTTTTGGAGCCTTGTTTAACTTTAGCGGTGCTATGTTATCAATGGTTTCGCGCAGGGTGTCGTTAAAGTTGTTAGTGAGGTTATCAATAGAGCCCACATACTTTGGGAATGGTGCCATTACCGAGGGCAGTAGGTCAGCAAGAGTTGTCGTTGTGGCTGTATTAATGTTGCGGCTGCTATAGCAGTTATTATTATTATTAGTTTGACGAACATGCGTCTGAACCTCGAATTTTATAAGGTAATGATCGGACAATACTTTAGTACACGGGAGTATCGTAACTTTGGAGACGGTGATACCCCTGACAAGCACTAGGTCTATCGTATTACCGTTGCGATGCGTGGGTTCATTTATTATTTGTGTGAGACCACAGCTATCAATTACAGTCTGGAGCGCTACGCACGGTGGGTCCGATGGGGTATTCATATGGATATTAAAGTCCCCCATTATGATTATATTATTGGCGTGTGTCACTAGATCAGCAACGAACTCTGAGAATTCATTGATAAAGTCCGAATAGGGCCCTGGGGGGCGGTAGATAACAGCCAGGTGTAGAGGCAGCAGTGTGACAGACTTCATAGTAAGCACCTCAAACGATTTATATTTATTATTTATGTTAGGACTAAGGTTAAAGTTTTCGTTGTATATTAGTGCGACCCCCCCACCCCTTTTGAGCGGACGGGCAATATGCGCATGTGTAAAGTTAGGAGGACATGCCTCATTTAGCGCAAAAAAGTCGTTTGGTTTAAGCCAGGTTTCGCTGAGACCGATGACGTTAAGATTGTTCTTACTTTGTACATTCTTTGTGTCCCGGGCATGAGGTTAAAGTGCATCTGGCAGTGGAGGCTCCTCTATGGGAGGTTGACCTCTTTACTACTGTCACACCAGGTGGTCCTTGGCAAAGGCCTAGTACCTGACTGCCCCCTAGCCAGGGATACGGTGAAGACCTCAAAGGAGGAGCAGGTGGAAGACGGTAGATTTAAGAACGACCACAACGACTGGGATAGCGGAAGAAGTCCAGGTGAGGATGGTGTGTAGAAGAAAACAGAGTCCAGGTGTGGATGGTCCGTAGAAGAAGACAGAGTTCAGGTGAGGATGGTCTGTAGAAGAAGACAGCGTCCAAGTAAGAATGGTCTGTAGAAGAAGACAGAGTCCAGGTGTGGATGGTCTGTAGAAGAAGACAGAGTTTAGGTGAGGGTGGTCTGTAGAAGAAGACAGAGTCCAGGTGAGGATGGTCCGTAGAAGAAGATAGAGTCCAGGTGTGGATGGTCTGTAGAAGAAGACAGAGTTTAGGTGAGGGTGGTCTGTAGAAGAAGACAGAGTCCAGGTGAGAATGGTCTGTAGAAGAAGACAGAGTCCAGGTGAGGATGGTCTGTAGAAAAAGACAGAGTCAAGGTGAGGATGGTCTGTAGAAGAACACAGAGTCCAGGTTTGGATAAGCTGTAGAAGATGACAGAGTCCAGGTGAGGGTGGCTTGTAGAAGAAGACACAGTCCAGGTGAGGATGGTGTGTAGAAGAAGACAGAGTCCAGGTGAGGATGGTCTGTACAAGAAGACAGAGTCCAGGTGAGGATGATCTGTAGAATAAGACAGAGTCCAGGTGAGGGTGGTCTGTAGAAGAAGACAGAGTCCAGGTGAGCATGGTCTGTAGAAGAAGACACAGTCCAGGTGAGGATGGTCTGTACAAGAAGACAGAGTCCAGGTGAGGATGATCTGTAGAATAAGACAGAGTCCAGGTGAGGATGGTATGTAGAAGAAGACACAGTCCAAGTGAGAATGGTTTTTAGAAGAAGACAGAGTCCAGGTGTGGATGGTCTGTAGAATAAGACAGAGTCCAGGTGAGGATGGTGTGTAGAAGAAAACAGAGTCCAGGTGAGGATGGTCTGTAGAAGAAGACAGAGTCCAGGTGAGGATGTTGTTTAGAAGAAAACAGAGTCCAGTTGAGGATGGTCTGTAGAAGAAGACAGAGTCCAGGTGAGCGTGGTCTGTAGGAGAAGACAGAGTCCAGGTGAAGCTGGTCTGTAGAAGAAGACACAGTCCAGGTAAGGATGGTCTGTAGAAGAAGACAGAGTCCAGGTGAGCGTGGTCTGTAGAAGAAGACAAAGTCCAGGTGAGGATGGTCTGTAGAAGAAGACACAGTCCAGGTGAGGGTGGTCTGTAGAATAAGACACAGTCCAGGTGAGGATGGTCTGTAGAAGAAGACAGAGTCCAGGTGAGGGTGTTCTGTAGAAGAAGACAGAGTCCAGGTGAGGAGTCCAGGTGAGGATGGTCTGTAGAAAAAGACAGAGTCCAGGTGAGCGTGGTCTGTAGAAGAAGACAGAGTCAAGGTGAGGATGGTCTGTAGAAGAAGACAGAGTCCAGGTGTGGATAAGCTGTAGAAGAAGACAGAGTCCAGGGGAGGATGGTCTGTAGAAGAAGACAGAGTCCAGATGTGGATGGTCTGTAGAAGAAGACAGAGTCCAGGTAAGGATGGTCTGTAGAAGAAGACACGGTCCAGGTGAGGATTATCTGTAGAAGAAGACACAGTCCAGGTGAGGGTGGTCTGTAGAAGAAGACACAGTCCAGGTGAGGATGGTGTGTAGAAGAAGACACAGTCCAGGTGAGGGTGGTCTGTAGAAGAAGACACAGTCCAGGTGAGGATGGTCTGTAGAAGAAGACACAGTCCAGGTGTGGATGGTCTGTAGAAGAAGACACAGTCCAGGTGAGGATGGTCTGTAGAAAAAGACACAGTCCAGGTGAGGATGGTCTGCAGAATAAGACACAGTCCAGGTGAGGATGGTCTGTAGAAGAAGACACAGTCCAGGTGTGGATGGTCCGTAGAAGAAGACACAGTCCAGGTAAGAATGGTCTGTAGAAGAAGACACAGTCCAGGTGAGGATGGTCTGTAGAAGAAGACACAGTCCAGGTTAGGACGGTCTGTAGAAGAAGACACACTCCAGGTGAGGATGGTCTGCAGAATAAGACACAGTCCAGGTGAGGATGGTCTGTAGAAGAAGACACAGTCCAGGTGTGGATGGTCTGTAGAAGAAAACAGAGTCCAGGTGAGGATGGTCTGTACAAGAAGACAGAGTCCAGGTGAGGATGATCTGTAGAATAAGACAGAGTCCAGGTGAGGATGGTATGTAGAAGAAGACACAGTCCAAGTGAGAATGGTTTTTAGAAGAAGACAGAGTGCAGGTATGGATGGTCTGTAGAATAAGACAGAGTCCAGGTGAGGATGGTGTGTAGAAGAAAACAGAGTCCAGGTGAGGATGGTCTGTAGAAGAAGACAGAGTCCAGGTGAGGATGGTGTGTAGAAGAAAACAGAGTCCAGGTGAGCGTGGTCTGTAGAAGAAGACAGAGTCCAGGTGAGGATGGTCTGTAGAAGAAGACACAGTCCAGGTGAGGGTGGTCTGTAGAAGAAGACAGAGTCCAGGTGAGCGTGGTCTGTAGGAGAAGACAGAGTCCAGGTGAGGCTGGTCTGTAGAAGAAGACAGAGTCCAGGTAAGGATGGTCTGTAGAAGAAGACAGAGTCCAGGTGAGGATGGTGTGTAGAAGAAAACAGAGTCCAGGTGAGGATGGTCTGTAGAAGAAGACAGAGTCCAGGTGAGGATGGTGTGTAGAAGAAAACAGAGTCCAGTTGAGGATGGTCTGTAGAAGAAGACAGAGTCCAGGTGAAGCTGGTCTGTAGAAGAAGACACAGTCCAGGTAAGGATGGTCTGTAGAAGAAGACAGAGTCCAGGTGAGCGTGGTCTGTAGAAGAAGACAAAGTCCAGGTGAGGATGGTCTGTAGAAGAAGACACAGTCCAGGTGAGGGTGGTCTGTAGAATAAGACACAGTCCAGGTGAGGATGGTCTGTAGAAGAAGACAGAGTCCAGGTGAGGGTGTTCTGTAGAAGAAGACAGAGTCCAGGTGAGGAGTCCAGGTGAGGATGGTCTGTAGAAAAAGACAGAGTCCAGGTGAGCGTGGTCTGTAGAAGAAGACAGAGTCAAGGTGAGGATGGTCTGTAGAAGAAGACAGAGTCCAGGTGTGGATAAGCTGTAGAAGAAGACAGAGTCCAGGGGAGGATGGTCTGTAGAAGAAGACAGAGTCCAGATGTGGATGGTCTGTAGAAGAAGACAGAGTCCAGGTAAGGATGGTCTGTAGAAGAAGACACGGTCCAGGTGAGGATTATCTGTAGAAGAAGACACAGTCCAGGTGAGGGTGGTCTGTAGAAGAAGACACAGTCCAGGTGAGGATGGTCTGTAGAAGAAGACACAGTCCAGGTGAGGGTGGTCTGTAGAAGAAGACACAGTCCAGGTGAGGATGGTCTGTAGAAGAAGACACAGTCCAGGTGTGGATGGTCTGTAGAAGAAGACACAGTCCAGGTGAGGATGGTCTGTAGAAGAAGACACAGTCCAGGTGAGGATGGTCTGCAGAATAAGACACAGTCCAGGTGAGGATGGTCTGTAGAAGAAGACACAGTCCAGGTGTGGATGGTCTGTAGAAGAAGACACAGTCCAGGTAAGAATGGTCTGTAGAAGAAGACACAGTCCAGGTGAGGATGGTCTGTAGAAGAAGACACACTCCAGGTGAGGATGGTCTGCAGAATAAGACACAGTCCAGGTGAGGATGGTCTGTAGAAGAAGACACAGTCCAGGTGTGGATGGTCTGTAGAAGAAAACAGAGTCCAGGTGAGGATGGTCTGTACAAGAAGACAGAGTCCAGGTGAGGATGATCTGTAGAATAAGACAGAGTCCAGGTGAGGATGGTATGTAGAAGAAGACACAGTCCAAGTGAGAATGGTTTTTAGAAGAAGACAGAGTGCAGGTGTGGATGGTCTGTAGAATAAGACAGAGTCCAGGTGAGGATGGTGTGTAGAAGAAAACAGAGTCCAGGTGAGGATGGTCTGTAGAAGAAGACAGAGTCCAGGTGAGGATGGTGTGTAGAAGAAAACAGAGTCCAGGTGAGCGTGGTCTGTAGAAGAAGACAGAGTCCAGGTGAGGATGGTCTGTAGAAGAAGACACAGTCCAGGTGAGGGTGGTCTGTAGAAGAAGACAGAGTCCAGGTGAGCGTGGTCTGTAGAAGAAGACAAAGTCCAGGTGAGGATGGTCTGTAGAAGAAGACACAGTCCAGGTGAGGGTGGTCTGTAGAATAAGACACAGTCCAGGTGAGGATGGTCTGTAGAAGAAGACAGAGTCCAGGTGAGGGTGTTCTGTAGAAGAAGACAGAGTCCAGGTGAGGAGTCCAGGTGAGGATGGTCTGTAGAAAAAGACAGAGTCCAGGTGAGCGTGGTCTGTAGAAGAAGACAGAGTCAAGGTGAGGATGGTCTGTAGAAGAAGACAGAGTCCAGGTGTGGATAAGCTGTAGAAGAAGACAGAGTCCAGGGGAGGATGGTCTGTAGAAGAAGACAGAGTCCAGATGTGGATGGTCTGTAGAAGAAGACAGAGTCCAGGTAAGGATGGTCTGTAGAAGAAGACACGGTCCAGGTGAGGATTATCTGTAGAAGAAGACACAGTCCAGGTGAGGGTGGTCTGTAGAAGAAGACACAGTCCAGGTGAGGATGGTCTGTAGAAGAAGACACAGTCCAGGTGAGGGTGGTCTGTAGAAGAAGACACAGTCCAGGTGAGGATGGTCTGTAGAAGAAGACACAGTCCAGGTGTGGATGGTCTGTAGAAGAAGACACAGTCCATGTGAGGATGGTCTGTAGAAGAAGACACAGTCCAGGTGAGGATGGTCTGCAGAATAAGACACAGTCCAGGTGAGGATGGTCTGTAGAAGAAGACACAGTCCAGGTGTGGATGGTCTGTAGAAGAAGACACAGTCCAGGTAAGAATGGTCTGTAGAAGAAGACACAGTCCAGGTGAGGATGGTCTGTAGAAGAAGACACAGTCCAGGTTAGGACGGTCTGTAGAAGAAGACACACTCCAGGTGAGGATGGTCTGCAGAATAAGACACAGTCCAGGTGAGGATGGTCTGTAGAAGAAGACACAGTCCAGGTGTGGATGGTCTGTAGAAGAAAACAGAGTCCAGGTGAGGATGGTCTGTACAAGAAGACAGAGTCCAGGTGAGGATGATCTGTAGAATAAGACAGAGTCCAGGTGAGAATGGTATGTAGAAGAAGACACAGTCCAAGTGAGAATGGTTTTTAGAAGAAGACAGAGTGCAGGTGTGGATGGTCTGTAGAATAAGACAGAGTCCAGGTGAGGATGGTGTGTAGAAGAAAACAGAGTCCAGGTGAGGATGGTCTGTAGAAGAAGACAGAGTCCAGGTGAGGATGGTGTGTAGAAGAAAACAGAGTCCAGGTGAGCGTGGTCTGTAGAAAAAGACAGAGTCCAGGTGAGGATGGTCTGTAGAAGAAGACACAGTCCAGGTGAGGGTGGTCTGTAGAAGAAGACAGAGTCCAGGTGAGCGTGGTCTGTAGGAGAAGACAGAGTCCAGGTGAGGCTGGTCTGTAGAAGAAGACAGAGTCCAGGTAAGGATGGTCTGTAGAAGAAGACAGAGTCCAGGTGAGCGTGGTCTGTAGAAGAAGACAGAGTCCAGGTGAGGATGGTCTGTAGAAGAAGACACAGTCCAGGTGAGGGTGGTCTGTAGAATAAGACACGGTCCAGGTGAGGGTGGTCTGTAGAAGAAGACAGAGTCCAGGTGAGGAGTCCAGGTGAGGATGGTCTGTAGAAGAAGACAGAGTCCAGGTGAGCGTGGTCTGTAGAAGAAGACAGAGTCAAGGTGAGGATGGTCTGTAGAAGAAGACAGAGTCCAGGTGTGGATAAGCTGTAGAAGAAGACAGAGTCCAGGGGAGGATGGTCTGTAGAAGAAGACAGAGTCCAGATGTGGATGGTCTGTAGAAGAAAACAGAGTCCAGGTGAGGATGGTCTGTAGAAGAAGACAGAGTCCAGGTGAGGATGGTGTGTAGAAGAAAACAGAGTCCAGTTGAGGATGGTCTGTAGAAGAAGACACAGTCCAGGTGAGGATGGTCTGTAGAAGAAGACACAGTCCAGGTGAGGGTGGTCTGTAGAAGAAGACACAGTCCAGGTGAGGATGGTCTGTAGAAGAAGACACAGTCCAGGTGTGGATGGTCTGTAGAAGAAGACACAGTCCAGGTGAGGATGGTCTGCAGAATAAGACACAGTCCAGGTGAGGATGGTCTGTAGAAGAAGACACAGTCCAGGTGTGGATGGTCTGTAGAAGAAGACACAGTCCAGGTAAGAATGGTCTGTAGAAGAAGACACAGTCCAGGTGAGGATGGTCTGTAGAAGAAGACACAGTCCAGGTTAGGACGGTCTGTAGAAGAAGACACACTCCAGGTGAGGATGGTCTGCAGAATAAGACACAGTCCAGGTGAGGATGGTCTGTAGAAAAAGACACAGTCCAGGTGTGGATGGTCCGTAGAAGAAAACAGAGTCCAGGTGAGGATGGTCTGTACAAGAAGACAGAGTCCAGGTGAGGATGATCTGTAGAATAAGACAGAGTCCAGGTCAGGATGGTATGTAGAAGAAGACACAGTCCAAGTGAGAATGGTTTTTAGAAGAAGACAGAGTGCAGGTGTGGATGGTCTGTAGAAGAAGACAGAGTCCAGGTGAGGATGATCCGTAGAATAAGACAGAGTCCAGGTGAGGATGGTATGTAGAAGAAGACACAGTCCAAGAGAGAATGGTTTTTAGAAGAAGCCAGAGTGCAGGTGTGGATGGTCTGTAGAATAAGACAGAGTCCAGGTGAGGATGGTCTGTAGAAGAAGACAGAGTCCAGGTGAGGATGGTGTGTAGAAGAAAACAGAGTCCAGGTGAGCGTGGTCTGTAGAAGAAGACAGAGTCCAGGTGAGGATGGTCTGTAGAATAAGACACAGTCCAGGTGAGGGTGGTCTGTAGAAGAAGACAGAGTCCAGGTGAGGATGGTCTGTAGAAAAAGACAGAGTCCAGGTGAGGGTGGTCTGTAGAAGAAGACACAGTCCAGGTTAGGACGGTCTGTAGAAGAAGACACACTCCAGGTGAGGATGGTCTGCAGAATAAGACACAGTCCAGGTGAGGATGGTCTGTAGAAGAAGACACAGTCCAGGTGTGGATGGTCTGTAGAATAAAACAGAGTCCAGGTGAGGATGGTCTGTACAAGAAGACACAGTCCAAGTGAGAATGTTCTGTAGAATAAGACAGAGTCCAGGTGAGGATGGTATGTAGAAGAAGACACAGTCCAAGTGAGAATGGTTTTTAGAAGATTACAGAGTGCAGGTATGGATGGTCTGTAGAATAAGACAGAGTCCAGGTGAGGATGGTGTGTAGAAGAAAACAGAGTCCAGGTGAGGATGGTCTGTAGAAGAAGACAGAGTCCAGGTGAGGATGGTGTGTAGAAGAAAACAGAGTCCAGGTGAGCGTGGTCTGTAGAAGAAGACAGAGTCCAGGTGAGGATGGTGTGTAGAAGAAAACAGAGTCCAGGTGAGCGTGGTCTGTAGAAGAAGACAGAGTCAAGGTGAGGATGGTCTGTAGAAGAACACAGAGTCCGGGTTTGGATAAGGTGTAGAAGATGACAGAGTCCAGGTGAGCATGGTCTGTAGAAGAAGACAGAGTCCAGGTGAGGATGGTCTGTAGAAGAAGACACAGTCCAGGTTAGGACGGTCTGTAGAAGAAGACACACTCCAGGTGAGGATGGTCTGCAGAATAAGACACAGTCCAGGTGAGGATGGTCTGTAGAAGAAGACACAGTCCAGGTGTGGATGGTCTGTAGAAGAAAACAGAGTCCAGGTTAGGATGGTCTGTACAAGAAGACAGAGTCCAGGTGAGGATGATCTGTAGAATAAGACAGAGTCCAGGTGAGGATGGTATGTAGAAGAAGACACAGTCCAAGTGAGAATGGTTTTTAGAAGATTACAGAGTGCAGGTGTGGATGGTCTGTAGAATAAGACAGAGTCCAGGTGAGG
Source organism: Nerophis ophidion (assembly GCF_033978795.1). NCBI lineage: Eukaryota > Metazoa > Chordata > Actinopteri > Syngnathiformes > Syngnathidae > Nerophis > Nerophis ophidion. Next base: position 52,287,611 of record NC_084620.1, on the reverse strand, counting down.
ATGGTGTGTAGAAGAAAACAGAGTCCAGGTGAGGATGGTCTGTAGAAGAAGACAGAGTCCAGGTGAGGATGGTGTGTAGAAGAAAACAGAGTCCAGGTGAGCGTGGTCTGTAGAAGAAGACAGAGTCCAGGTGAGGATGGTCTGTAGAAGAAGACACAGTCCAGGTGAGGGTGGTCTGTAGAAGAAGACAGAGTCCAGGTGAGCTTGGTCTGTAGGAGAAGACAGAGTCCAGGTGAGGCTGGCCTGTAGAAGAAGACAGAGTCCAGGTAAGGATGGTCCGTAGAAGAAGACAGAGTCCAGGTGAGCGTGGTCTGTAGAAGAAGACAGAGTCCAGGTGAGGATGGTCTGTAGAAGAAGACACAGTCCAGGTGAGGGTGGTCTGTAGAATAAGACACAGTCCAGGTGAGGATGGTCCGTAGAAGAAGACAGAGTCCAGGTGAGGGTGGTCTGTAGAAGAAGACAGAGTCCAGGTGAGGAGTCCAGGTGAGGATGGTGTGTAGAAGAAGACAGAGTCCAGGTGAGTGTGGTCTGTAGAAGAAGACAGAGTCAAGGTGAGGATGGTCTGTAGAAGAAGACAGAGTCCAGGTGGGGATAAGCTGTAGAAGAAGACAGAGTCCAGGGGAGGATGGTCTGTAGAAGAAGACACACTCCAGGTGAAGATGGTCTGTAGAAGAAGACACAGTCCAGGTGAGGATGGTCTGTAGAAGACGACACAGTCCAGGTAAGGATGGTCTGTAGAAGAAGACAGAGTCCAGGTGAGGATGGTCTGTAGAAGAAGACACAGTCCAGGTTAGGACGGTCCGTAGAAGAAGACACACTCCAGGTGAGGATGGTCTGCAGAATAAGACACAGTCCAGGTGAGGATGGTCTGTAGAAAAAGACACAGTCCAGGTGTGGATGGTCCGTAGAAGAAAACAGAGTCCAGGTGAGGATGGTCTGTACAAGAAGACAGAGTCCAGGTGAGGATGATCTGTAGAATAAGACAGAGTCCAGGTCAGGATGGTATGTAGAAGAAGACACAGTCCAAGTGAGAATGGTTTTTAGAAGAAGACAGAGTGCAGGTGTGGATGGTCTGTAGAAGAAGACAGAGTCCAGGTGAGGATGATCTGTAGAATAAGACAGAGTCCAGGTGAGGATGGTATGTAGAAGAAGACACAGTCCAAGAGAGAATGGTTTTTAGAAGAAGACAGAGTGCAGGTGTGGATGGTCTGTAGAATAAGACAGAGTCCAGGTGAGGATGGTCTGTAGAAGAAGACAGAGTCCAGGTGAGGATGGTGTGTAGAAGAAAACAGAGTCCAGGTGAGCGTGGTCTGTAGAAGAAGACAGAGTCCAGGTGAGGATGGTCTGTAGAATAAGACACAGTCCAGGTGAGGGTGGTCTGTAGAAGAAGACAGAGTCCAGGTGAGGATGGTCTGTAGAAAAAGACAGAGTCCAGGTGAGGGTGGTCTGTAGAAGAAGACACAGTCCAGGTTAGGACGGTCTGTAGAAGAAGACACACTCCAGGTGAGGATGGTCTGCAGAATAAGACACAGTCCAGGTGAGGATGGTCTGTAGAAGAAGACACAGTCCAGGTGTGGATGGTCTGTAGAATAAAACAGAGTCCAGGTGAGGATGGTCTGTACAAGAAGACACAGTCCAAGTGAGAATGTTCTGTAGAATAAGACAGAGTCCAGGTGAGGATGGTATGTAGAAGAAGACACAGTCCAAGTGAGAATGGTTTTTAGAAGATTACAGAGTGCAGGTATGGATGGTCTGTAGAATAAGACAGAGTCCAGGTGAGGATGGTGTGTAGAAGAAAACAGAGTCCAGGTGAGGATGGTCTGTAGAAGAAGACAGAGTCCAGGTGAGGATGGTGTGTAGAAGAAAACAGAGTCCAGGTGAGCGTGGTCTGTAGAAGAAGACAGAGTCCAGGTGAGGATGGTGTGTAGAAGAAAACAGAGTCCAGGTGAGCGTGGTCTGTAGAAGAAGACAGAGTCAAGGTGAGGATGGTCTGTAGAAGAACACAGAGTCCGGGTTTGGATAAGGTGTAGAAGATGACAGAGTCCAGGTGAGCATGGTCTGTAGAAGAAGACAGAGTCCAGGTGAGGATGGTCTGTAGAAGAAGACACAGTCCAGGTTAGGACGGTCTGTAGAAGAAGACACACTCCAGGTGAGGATGGTCTGCAGAATAAGACACAGTCCAGGTGAGGATGGTCTGTAGAAGAAGACACAGTCCAGGTGTGGATGGTCTGTAGAAGAAAACAGAGTCCAGGTTAGGATGGTCTGTACAAGAAGACAGAGTCCAGGTGAGGATGATCTGTAGAATAAGACAGAGTCCAGGTGAGGATGGTATGTAGAAGAAGACACAGTCCAAGTGAGAATGGTTTTTAGAAGATTACAGAGTGCAGGTGTGGATGGTCTGTAGAATAAGACAGAGTCCAGGTGAGGATGGTGTGTAGAAGAAAACAGAGTCCAGGTGAGGATGGTCTGTAGAAGAAGACAGAGTCCAGGTGAGGATGGTGTGTAGAAGAAAACAGAGTCCAGGTGAGCGTGGTCTGTAGAAGAAGACAGAGTCCAGGTGAGGATGGTCTGTAGAAGAAGACACAGTCCAGGTGAGGGTGGTCTGTAGAAGAAGACAGAGTCCAGGTGAGCTTGGTCTGTAGGAGAAGACAGAGTCCAGGTGAGGCTGGCCTGTAGAAGAAGACAGAGTCCAGGTAAGGATGGTCCGTAGAAGAAGACAGAGTCCAGGTGAGCGTGGTCTGTAGAAGAAGACAGAGTCCAGGTGAGGATGGTCTGTAGAAGAAGACACAGTCCAGGTGAGGGTGGTCTGTAGAATAAGACACAGTCCAGGTGAGGATGGTCCGTAGAAGAAGACAGAGTCCAGGTGAGGGTGGTCTGTAGAAGAAGACAGAGTCCAGGTGAGGAGTCCAGGTGAGGATGGTGTGTAGAAGACGACAGAGTCCAGGTGAGCGTGGTCTGTAGAAGAAGACAGAGTCAAGGTGAGGATGGTCTGTAGAAGAAGACAGAGTCCAGGTGGGGATAAGCTGTAGAAGAAGACAGAGTCCAGGGGAGGATGGTCTGTAGAAGAAGACACACTCCAGGTGAAGATGGTCTGTAGAAGAAGACACAGTCCAGGTGAGGATGGTCTGTAGAAGACGACACAGTCCAGGTAAGGATGGTCTGTAGAAGAAGACAGAGTCCAGGTGAGGATGGTCTGTAGAAGAAGACAGAGTCCAGGTAAGGATGGTCTGTAGAAGAAGACACAGTCCAGGTGAGGATGGTCTGTAGAAGAAGACAGAGTCCAGGTAAGGATGGTCTGTAGAAGAAGACAGACTCCAGGTTAGGATTTGTCTGTAGAAGAAGACACAGTCCAGGTGAGGATGGTCTGTAGAAGAAGACAGAGTCCAGGTAAGGATGGCCTGTAGAAGAAGACACAGTCCAGGTGAGCATAGTCTGTAGAAGAAGACACAGTCCAGGTGAGGATGGTCTGCAGAAGAAGACACAGTCTAGGTGAGGATGGCCTGTAGAAGAAGACAGAGTCCAGGTGTGGATGGTCAGTAGAAGAAGACACAGTCCAGGTGTGGATGGTCTGTAGAAGAAGACACAGTCCAGGTGTGGATGGTCTGTAGAAGAAGACACAGTCCAGGTGTGGATGGTCTGTAGAAGAAGACAGAGTCCAGGGGAGGATGGTCTGTAGAAGAAGACAGAGTCCAGGTGAGGGTGGTCTGTAGAATAAGAGAGTCTAGGTAAGGATGGTCCGTAGAAGAAGACAGAGTCCAGGTGAGGATGGTCTGTAGAATAAGACAGAGTCCAGATGAGGCTGGGTGCACTCTGGCAGGACCATGGAACAGTCTGTGACATCACAAAAAGCTATTTCAGGGCCAAATGTCTGACAATTCTCCTCCCCTGCTGAAGGAAAAACAAAAATCAGGATCAGCCACGGAGAGCCGAGCCGAAATGAAACAAACCGCCTCTCTTAAGCTGGATTTATCTCCGTATTTCTGCCATCCTTCTAATTTATTCCCCCAACACAATTACCGCCTTTTCAAAAGTCATATTGGCGGCGGGAGGAGATTGCGTGGTATCTGCGCCTCAATGACTTGGAAGGTGGAACACATCCCGCTCTACTTGTGAAGATGATCCACTTGATAGGCATTCACTCTTTTGTCCGGGCAATGTAGGACACACACACACACACACACACACACACACACACACACACACACTGTGCACAGGAAGGGAGTGGGCTCATCATCTTTAGTTGTGATTACAAGACTTGGCAAGCTGTGCTCTGCCTGTTTGTCTCACAAGTGGATTAGTGATCCCTCCTCCGTTTGTGTGGGACTTCTCTCCACACTCACCATCTCACCAAATGACACCATGCACTTTTCTCGCATGCGGAATTTAAAGATTTCTTTTATACGCACTAGGCTTGACCCCACACCAATGTCTTGGTACCAATAAGTACAAAACCCCGTTTCCATATGAGTTGGGAAATTGCGTTAGATGTAAATATAAAGCAAATCCTTTTCAACCCATATTCAGTTGAATATGCTACAAAGACAACATATTTGATGGGTTTTTTTTGCTAATAATCATTAGCATGTGCCAAAGTAGTTGGGAAAGGGCATGTTCACAACTGTGTTACATCACCTTTTCTTTTAACAACACTCAATAAACGTTTGGGAATTGAGGAAACTAATTGTCGAAGCTTTTGAAAGTGGAATTCTTGTTTTATGTAGAGCTTCAGTCGTTCAACAGTCGTATTTTACGCTTCATAATGCGCCACACATTTTCGATGGGACCCGCACTCTTTTACTACGAAACCACGCTGTTGTAACACGTGGCTTGGCATAGTCTTGCTGAAATAAGCAGGGGCGTCCATGATAACTTTGCTTGCATGACAACATATGTTGCTCCAAAACCTGTATGGACCTTTCAGCATTAATGGTGCCTTCACAGGCGTGTAAGTTACCCATGCCTTGGGCACTAATACACCCCCATACCATCACAGATGCTGGCTTTTGAACTTTGGGCCTATAACAACCCGGATGGTTATTTTCCTCTTTGTTCCGGAGGACACCACGTCCACAGTTTCCAAATATAATTTAAAATGTGGACTCTTCAGACCACAGAACACTTTTCCACTTTGCATCAGTCCATCTTAGGTGAGCTCGGGCCCAGCGGCGTTCCTGGGTGTTGTTGATAAATGGGTTTTGCTCTGCATAGTAGAGTTTTAACTTGCACCTACAGATGTAGCGACCAACTGTAGTTACTGACCGTGGTTTAATGAAGTGTTCCTGAAATAGTATGCGCCTGCCTTGAATTACTGCCGGGTCAAACTCGCTTCTCAAAATAATTAGCGCATGCTCAGTATTACCGCCGGGTCAAACTCGTGATGTCACGAGTGACACTTACCCTGTCATCGTTTTCAAAATGGAAGAGGCTGATTTCAATACCGGTAATTTGAAATCGTATAAAGGGAAGAAGATTAAGAGCTATTCAGTAGGATTCAAGGTCCAAGCTTACATCACACTCAAATTTTTACTGCATGCCTTTGGTAAGTGCCGGAGTGAGAAGAGGTTTTAAAATAATGAGCGCATGCTTATTTTTACCGCATGCCTTTGGTAAGCGCAGGAGTGCGAAGAGGTTTTAAATGAATTTGCGCCCCAGCTGCAATTCAAGGAAATACGGTAATACCTAATAACCCAATAATAATATAGTTAAGAAATATTGATGTAAAGGGTAGGTGTCGCCCTGTTTTCTGTTTTAACATGTTCTATCTACACTACGATTAAAATGTAATCAACTATTATTCTCTTCTTTGATACTTTACAATAATTTTGGATGATACCACATATTTAGGTATGGATCCGATACCAAGTAGTTACAGGATCATATATATGTCATATTCAAAGTTCTCATGTGCCCAGGGACATATTTACTGACTTTATAAACAATAACAAAAAATGTAATGATTCTAATATCCACTTGGTATCGTTACTGTGGATATTGGTATTGATCCACCCATTTGTTTACATTCAGGATCGCTATTGTATCCTCCTGCGGTGTGTAGTGAAGCACGTTTAGTTATTCCTCATCCTGCTTGTAAGAAACTCACTTTATTCATCGTCATAGAGGCCAGGATTAGTGATTCAGAAGTAGCTAAAACACTGTGGAGGGACGTTAGCTGGACTTTGTGGTGCACTGAGGAAGGGTCCGTTCTCTTGTCACCAAAGTGAAATGAAAATGGTTGAAGGAGCTAAAACATGCAAAGATAAATGATTATTAGAAGTCATGAGGGCCACTAGGCCACCTACTCAGGGGCCGAGTGGTTAGTGTCCGCCCTGAGATGGGTAGGTTGCGAGTTCAAACCCCGGCTGAGTCATACCAAAATATATATAAAATATAATACCTAATAAATGTGGTTAAGAAATTCTGATGTAAAGGGTAGGTGTCGCCCTGTTTTCTGTTTTAACATGTTCTATCTACACTCCTGTTCAAATTTAATAATCACTTATTCTTCTCTTCTTTGATACTTGACAATAGTTTTGGATGATACCACACATTTAGGTATCGATCCGATACCAAGTAGTGACAGGATCATACATTAAAATATAATACCTAATAACCCAATAATAATATAGTTAAGAAATACTGATGTAAAGGGTAGGTGTCACACTGTTTTCTGTTTTATCATGTTCTATCTACACTTCTGTTCAAATTTAATAATCACTTATTCTTCTCTTCTTTGATACTTGACAATAGTTTTGGATGATACCACACATTTAGGTATCGATCCGATACCAAGTAGTGACAGGATCATACATCAAAATATAACACCTTATAACCCAATAATAATATAGTTAAGAAATACTTATGTAAAGGGTTGGTGTCGCCCTGTTTTCTGTTTTAACATGTTCTATCTACACTTCTGTTCACATTTAATAATCACTTATTTTTCTCTTCTTTGATACTCAACATTAATTTTGGATGATACCACACATTTAGGTGTGGATCCGATACCAAGTAGTGACAGGATCATACATTGGTCATATTCAAAGTCCTCATGTGTCCAGAGACGTATTTACTGACTTTATAAACAATAATATGCATTTTAAAAAAAGGACAAAAGATTGTGTGACTATAAAAAAATATCATTGTAGTATCATCCAGATACGCTCTTGTACTTGGTATCATTACAGTGGATGTCAGGTGGAGATCCACCCGTGGCGTTTGTTTACATTGTAACGCCGGTGAGCTATAGTATCCCCCTACGCTGTGTAGTGAAACATGTTTAGCTATTCCTCGTCCTCCAGTGATAATGGTACGTGGAAGAAACTTACTTTATTTGTCGCCATGGAGACAAATAGCTAGCCATGTTTTAAAGCAGCTCTTCACCTTTATCTTCACTTTTTACACCAAAATGCGTCCATTCTCCCTTTTCTGTCTACACACTGTGTCTGCTTTTAAGTCCTCGGTGTGTGTGCGCTGCCGAACTTGCTCCTCTGCTCATAAAACCAGCAATGCCCGTTAAAAAAAAAGTACTGAATATGATTTATTAGTATCGCAGCGCTATATAACTTCCCAGCCTAGTACAGACTTCAGGAGTCAGTTCTCAGTTAAACGGTGGGAGGCCTGGTCACAAACTTTTTAAAACGGGCTGGTCTTTGATGTCGGGGGAAGTGCAGACGTGACACACTTCCTTCTACTTTGAAAAAGTTGCAACAATTGCCAGTACTCCATGGTACCAGTTATGTTGTGTGTGTTAACAAATAGGAATTGTTGTTGATGAAAATGTGCAACAATGTGTAAATGTAGGGGGGGTTCTCTGCTTAGGCTACTGCCCCCGCCACCAACGTTCCCTCAAAGGTGATGTTCTGGTTTTTGGTCAAGGGTTTTGAGCGATTATTAGTGCAAAGTTCCCAATGGTGTCATTTTGTTTGCCTGCGACCAACATGTTATACAATAATAAAAAATGAGACATAATGGATTAAAATAAGTTGAAGTGTTGATGAATTCCTGATGCATTTGAATATTTTGATGTTGTATTTAAAACTCTGGCATATCTGTTTGATATGTTTTTTTAAAGCCAAGTGTTGGCTCTAAAATGACACCCAGGTAACGATATTAACTAACATTTGGTATTATTATAAAAGTTATATTTGGAAAGGATGACGTTTTATGTTCCATCCATCCATCCATTTCCTACCGCTTGTCCCGTTCATGTCAGGTTGAGTTTGTGATGAACCTCAAGATGCAGAGATAACGGCAGACATTGAGCAGGAAAACATGATTTAAACTTAAAAAAAAAAAAAAAACACAAACCAGGAACTAGGAGACAGGAAACAGGATACCAGGAAACAGGAACTTGAACGAAATGACAGGACGCTGCCAACAGCTATAGGATACAAGTACAAACGGTAGGAGCGACAAGTCGTAATGACAATAATCCAGCCCAGAGTGGAGGAACAAGAAGGTCTAAATAGCAACGGGCTGATTGACCCCAGGTGTGGCCCCGTGCCAATCAGCCACAGCTGAGGGGAAAAAACACTCAGGGTTTACAGCAGGAAATAAAGACAAAATAAGAGCGCTGACAGGAATGACTACTCAGTGGCCTGGTGGTTAGAGTGTCCGCCCTGAGATCGGTAGGTTGGGAGTTCAAACCCCGGCCGAGTCATACCAAAGACTATAAAAAAAAAATGGGACCCATTGCCTCCCTGCTTGGCACTTAGCATCAAGGGTTGGAATTGGGGGTTAAATCAGCAAAAATGATTCCCGGGCGCGGCACCACTGCTGCCAACCGCTCCCCTCACTTCCCAGGAGGTGATCAAGGGGATAGGTCAAATGCAGAGGACAAATTTCACCACACCTGGTGTGTGTGACAATCATTGGTACTTTAACAGCTATAGGATGCAGGTACAAACAGTATGAGCGACAAGTCATAATGACAATAATCCAGCCCAGAGTGGAGGAACAAGCAGGTCTAAATAGCAACGGGCTGATTGACACCAGGTGTGGCCCCGTGCCAATCAGCCACAGCTGAGGGGAAAAAACACTCAGGGATTACAGCAGGAAATAAAGACAAAATAAGAGCGCAGACAGGAATGACTACTCAGTGGCTTGGTGGTTAGAGTGTCCGCCCTGAGATCGGTAGGTTGGGAGTTCAAACCCTGGCCGAGTCATACCAAAGACTATAAAAAAATGGGACCCATTGCCTCCCTGCTTGGCACTTAGCATCAAGGGTTGGAATTGGGGGTTAAATCACCATAAATGATTCCCGGGCGCGCCACCGCTGCTGCCAACCGCTCCCCTCACTTCCCAGGAGGTGATCAAGGGGATAAGTCGAATGCAGAGGACAAATTTCACCACACCTGGTGTGTGTGGTACAATCATTGGTATTTCAACTTTAACTTAACTTTAACAGCTATAGGATACAAGTACAAACGGTAGGAGCGACAAGTCGTAATGACAATAATCCAGCCCAGAGTGGAGGAACAAGCAGGTCTAAATAGCAACGGGCTGATTGACACCAGGTGTGGCCTCGTGCCAATCATCCACAGCTGAAGGAAAAAAACACTCAGGGATTACAGCAGGAAATAAAGACAAAATAAGAGCGCTGACAGGAATGACTACTCAGTGGCTTGGTGGTTAGAGTGTCCGCCCTGAGATCGGTAGGTTGGGAGTTCAAACCCCGGCCGAGTCATACCAAAGACTATAAAAAAAAAAAAAATGGGACCCATTGCCTCCTTGCTTGGCACTCAGCATCAAGGGTTGGAATTGGGTGTTAAATCACCCTAAATAATTCCCGGGCGCAGCACCGCTGCTGTCAACTGCTCCCCTCACTTCCCAGGAGGTGATCAAGGGGATAGGTCGAATGCAGAGGACACATTTCACCACACCTGGTGTGTGTGGTAAAATCATTGGTATTTTAACTTTAACTTAACTTTAAAAGCTATAGGATACAAGTACAAACGGTAGGAGCGACAAGTCTTAATGACAATAATCCAGCCCAGGGTGGAGGAACAAGCAGGTCTAAATAGCAACTGGCTGATTGACACCAGGTGTGGCCTTGACCAATCAGCCACAACTGAGGGGGAAAAAAACACTACAGCAGGAAATAAGACAAACGCAGAGGAAAAAGAGGAAAAACTAAAACATGGCCAAACTGTCAGGTATGAACCTGACAGTTCAGGGTCTTTATATTTGTTTACAAAATACATTGTTGCCGTTTTCTTAATGTTTAATGCAAGATAAGAGTCATGGAACCATCTTCCCTAGGTTTCTTCCCCCCAGGTCAGACTTTCTGAGTTTTTCCTTGCCCCTCCGATGTGGGTTCAGACCGTGGTGGTTTGTGCAGCCCTGATTGTGATTGACTTGGGGGAAAAATAAAAATAAAAAATAAATGGTTGAAGAGCTGACAGCGAAAAAAAAAGTCAACATTGTTTTCTCGTCACTCGACCCAGATGACTGAGGTCAGTGCATTGTGGGTGTTAAAAAAAAAAGATTGCGGCAAAAGTGCACGTGGAACAAAAGCGCGTTTTAGAAAAGAGACGAGCTTTCAAACTCTCCTGCCTCTACTTCCAACGTGAGTTTGAATGGAAGAAGAAAGGAGTGTTTTGTTTACAGTGTGTGTGTGTGTGTGTGTGTGTGTGTGTGTGTGTGTGTGTGTGTGTGTGCGCGTGTGTGTGTGTGTGTGTGTGTGTGTGTGTGTGTGTGTGTGTGTGTGTGTGTGTGTGTGTGTGAGTCCAGTGATAATGCTCCGAGCTGAGCGTCCATTAAGCTCCATCAACACAATGGCTTTCTCCCGAAAAAAAAAAAAAAAGTGTTTATGTTGCGGCGCTCGATGTCGCCACTATCTCTCCGCGGCGAAGAATGGCGCCTCTGAATGGACCTTTTGAGTTGTGTGTTCCAGAACACACGCTCCTCGCTTCATGACAAGCAAATCAATGCGTCTTCCTCTCACGGCGCCACGGGCCTCTTGTGATCAAACGCCACGTCACGTTCTGCCACGTCCGCGATGTGACGCCCGCCGAGCCACAGCGCTGTTTTTGTGCGCCCGGCACGCCGCTCTCCCGCACTTCCAATAACACATGCTACTTTTACACTTTTTTGGGAACATCTTCTTCCAAATGATTGTTCTACTCCCAATTTGACTAATATGGAGCTTGTCTATTTATTCCATTACTATCGACCTTATCTAAATATGGTAGTCAGGCCGGGTCAGGGGTCAGAAACTCAAAATGTTAAAAGAACCATATTGGGCCAAAAATATAAATATGTCTGGAGCCGCAAAATACACCTTACATATGTCTCTAATAAAAACAGTTAATGTTGTAAGTGTCTATATTAGCCTATTATCAAAATGACTTGAAACGTCTTATATAAGTGTTATGATGAAGACAACACATGATATAAGTGTCTATATTAGCCTACTATCAAAATGATTTTAAAAGTTGTATATAAGTGTTATAATGAAGACAACACATGATGTAAGTGTCTATATCAGCCTACTATCAAAATGGCTTGAAAAGTCTTATAAAAGTGTTACAATGAAGACAACACATAATGTAAGTGTCTATATTAGCCCACTATCAAAATGACTTTATAAGTCTTATATAAGTGTTATAATGAAGACAACACATGATTTAAGTGTCTATATTAGCCTACTATCGAAATTACTTTAAAAATCTTACACAAGTGCTATTATGAAGACAACACATGATGTAAGTGTCTATAATAGTCTACCATCAAAATGACTTATAAAGTCTTGTATAAGTGTTAAAATGAAGGCAATACATGAAGTAAGTGTCTATATCAGCCTACTATCAAAATGGCTTGAAAAGTCTTATAAAAGTGTTACAATGAAGACAACACATAATGTAAGTGTCTATATTAGCCCAATATCAAAATGACTTTAAAAGTCTTATATAAGTGTTATAATGAATACAACACATTATGTAAGTGTCTATATTAGCCTACTATCAAAATTACTTTAAAAATCTCACACAAGTGCTATAATGAAGACAACACATGATGTAAGTGTCTATATTAGCCTACTATCAAAATGACTTGAAAAGTCTTATAAAAGTGTTATAATGAAGACAACACATGATGTAAGTGTCTATATAAGCCTACTATCAAAATGACTTGAAAAGTCTTATATAAGTGTTTAAATGAAGACAACACATGATGTAAGTGTCTATATTAGCCTACTATCAAAATTAATTGTAAAAGTATTATACAAGTGTTACAATGAAGGCAACACATGATGTAAGTGTCTATATTAGCCTAATAATAAAATGAATTTAAACGTCTTATATAAGTGTTACAATGAAGGCAACACATGAAGTAAGTGTCTATATTAGCCTACTATAAAAATTAATTTAAAAGTCTTATATAAGTGTTAAAATGAAGGCAATACATGAAGTAAGTGTCTATATTAGCCTACTATCAAAATAATTGTAAAAGTTGTACATAAGTGTTATAATGAAGACAACACATGATGTAAGTGTCTATATTAGCCTACTATCAAAATGACTTGAAAAGTCTTATATAAGAGTTATAATGAAGTCAAAACATGAAGTGTCTATATTAGCTTACTATCAAAATTACTTTAAAAATCTTACACAAGTGCTATTATGAAGACAACACATGATGTAAGTGCCTATATTAGCCTACTATCAAAATGACTTGAAAAGTCTTATAAAAGTGTTCCAATGAAGACAACACATAACATAAGTGTCTATATTAGCCTACTATCAAAATAATTTTAAAAGTTGTATATAAGTGTTATAATGAAGACAACACATAACATAAGTGTCTATATTAGGCTACTACCAAAATGACTTTGAAAGTCTTATATAAGTGTTACAATGAAGACAACATATGATGCAAGTGTCTATATTAGCCTACTATAAAAATGAATTTAAAATACTTATATAAGTGTTATAATGAAGACAACACATGATGTAAGTGTCTATAATAGCCTACTATAAAAATGAATTTAAAATACTTATATAAGTGTTATAATGAAGACAACATATGATGCAAGTGTCTATAATAGCCTACAATCAAAATGAATTTAAAAGTATTATTTAGTGTTGCAATGAAGGTAACACATGATGTAAGTGTCTATATTAGCCTACTATCAAAATGACTTTAAAAGTCTTATATAAGTGTTTTAATGAAGACAACACATGATATAAGTGTCTATACAAGCCTACTTTCAAAACGGCTTGAAAAGTCTCGTATAAGTGTTGCAATGAAGACAACACATAACATAAGTGTCTATATTAGGCTACTACCAAAATGACTTTGAAAGTCTTATATAAGTGTTATAATAAAGACAACACATGATGTAAGTGTCTATATTAGCCTACTATCAAAATGACTTTAAAATACTTATATAAGTGTTATAATGAAGACAACACATGATGTGTCTATAATAGCCTACAATCAAAATGAATTTAAAAGTATTATTTAGTGTTGCAATGAAGGTAACACATGATGTAAGTGTCTATATTAGCCTACTATCAAAATGACTTTAAAAGTCTTATATAAGTGTTTTAATGAAGACAACACATGATATAAGTTTCTATATTAGCCTACTTTCAAAATGGCTTGAAAAGTCTCGTATAAGTGTTGCAATGAAGACAACACATAACATAAGTGTCTATATTAGGCTACTACCAAAATGACTTTGAAAGTCTTATATAAGTGTTACAATGAAGACAACACATGATGCAAGTGTCTATATTAGCCTACTATAAAAATGAATTTAAAAGTCTTATATAAGTGTTATAATGAAGACAACACATGATGTGTCTATAATAGCCTACAATCAAAATGAATTTAAAAGTATTATTTAGTGTTGCAATGAAGGTAACACATGATGTAAGTGTCTATATTAGCCTACTATCAAAATGACTTTAAAAGTCTTATATAAGTGTTTTAATGAAGACAACACATGATATAAGTGTCTATATTAGCCTACTTTCAAAATGGCTTGAAAAGTCTCGTATAAGTGTTGCAATGAAGACAACACATAACATAAGTGTCTATATTAGGCTACTACCAAAATGACTTTGAAAGTCTTATATAAGTGTTACAATGAAGACAACACATGATGCAAGTGTCTATATTAGCCTACTATAAAAATGAATTTAAAAGTCTTATATAAGTGTTATAATGAAGACAACACATGATGTGTCTATAATAGCCTACAATCAAAATGAATTTAAAAGTATTATTTAGTGTTGCAATGAAGGTAACACATGATGTAAGTGTCTATATTAGCCTACTGTCAAAATGACTTTAAAAGTCTTATATAAGTGTTTTAATGAAGACAACACATGATGTAAGTGTCTATATTAGCCTACTTTCAAAACGGCTTGAAAAGTCTCGTATAAGTGTTATAATGAAGACAACACATGATGTAAGTGTCTATATTAGCTTACTATCAAAATGACTTTAAAGATCTTATAAAACTGTTCCAATGAAGACAACACATAAGTGTTTATATTAGCCTACTACCAAAATGACTTTGAAAGTCTTATATAAGTGTTATAATGAAGACAACACATGATGTAAGTGTCTATATAAGCTATATTAGCATTCTATCAAAATGACTTCCCACGCACGTGCGTGCACTCACGGACAAGCACTTACACACACACACACACACATACACATGCACGCACACACTTTCACAAACGCACACACACTTACACACGTACACATACAAACCCCGTTTCCATACGAGTTGGGAAATTGTGTTAGATGTAAATATAAACAGAATACAATGATTTGCAAATCATTGTATTCTGTTTATATTTACATCTAACACAATTTCCCAACTCGTATAGAAACGGGGTTTGAACTTACACACACACACACATACACTCAAACGCACAAATACACGTACACACACACACACACACACACACACAAATACACACGCACACTTACACACACTAAGAAACAGGCTAAGAAATACACACACAAACTTACACACACACTCTTATACACACATGCTAAGACACACATATTTACACAAACACACACACACTTACACACACATACACATTCTCACACACACACAGACACACAAACACAGAGAGAGTCTCAACCAAGTACGAAAGATGAGGCAGAGAAAAGAAGAGAGTCTCACACACACACAAACACACACACACACACACACACACACACACACACACACACACACACACACACACACACACACACACACACACACACACACACGTGGTGACCTCCATGTGAAAGTATCTGCCTGGGTGAAATGTGATTGGATAATAGAGGGAATACAAGAAAGATGACAAAGCTATTGTGTTCCCTATGATGTGACTAGCTCAGCAAGCAACATTATAGATGTACATGAGTAAATGAGTATAAAAGTGGACTCTCACACTATTAACTAGATCCACTATGGACTGGACTCTCACTATTAAATTAGATCCACTATGGACTGGACTCTCACTATTATGTTAAATCCAATCGTGGTCCCCTCCAAGGTTTCTCATTGTATCCCATTGGGTTGAGTTTTTCCTTGCCCTGATGTGGGATCTGAGCCCAGGATGTGGTTGTGGCTCGTGCAGCCCTTTGAGACACTGGTGATTGAGGTCTATATAAGTAAACATTTATTGTGCAGCACATGTAGTTGTGTTATGACAGACATGGTGTGTGCGTCCAGGAGTGTCCATTATGAAAGCTGTGTAATTGCCTTCATTGAAAGTGCTGCTAATGAGTCAGTGATGTGTTTAATTGGAGTGAATAAAAGATGAGGTGAACAACAGGGGCGGCATAGCTCGGTTGGTAGAGCGGCCGTGCCAGCAACTTGAGGGTTGCAGGTTCGATTCCCGCTTCCGTCATCCTAGTCGCTACCGTTGTGTCCTTGGGCAAGACACTTGACCCACCTGCTCCCAGTGCCACCCACACTGGTTTAAATGTAACTTAAATATTATTGGGTTTCACTATGTAAAAGCGCTTTGAGTCACTAGAGAAAAGCGCTATATAAATATAATTCACACTTCACAACAGCAACATCATCCATGCAGCCAGACAATACATGCACGTGAACCCAGCTCGCGTCAGGGCCTCGAGGCGCTCACTACGCCGACTAGGACGCGTGGCGCTACCTTGACCCTTCCTCAATGGCGGCCAGTCGCTCATTCAAGCCCGCGGCTCCTTTTCACTCACGCTGCTTCGCCAAGTCCAAATCAAGCCCGTAATTACAGTTATATAAACAAGGAAAGAATGAAACCTTTTTTTTTCTTTTCTATACGGCCTTTGTGCGCCACAAACGGGCGGCTGGCATTTCTAATGGATGTCAATAAGAACAGCAGACATGCAGCTGCAAGACTTTGGAACAGCAACATGTGATACACACACGCACGCACGCACGCACGAACAAACGCACACGCACGAACGCGCGCACGCCCGAACGAACGCACGCGCGCACGCCCGAACGAACGCACGCACGCATGCACACACGCACGCACGCCAGCACGTACGCAGACTCGCTTGGCAAGGATCAGACTCTGCGACACAAACGTGTGTGTGTGTGTGTGTGTGTGTGTGTGTGTGTGTGTGTGTGTGTGTTGTATCACCATGTCGACACCGAGGGATTCACATTTTCGCAACATCTCCAGCACTGCTTCGTTTTCTAAGTCTTACTAAAGTATTGCAATACTGACGAATCATATTCAGTACTATACCGCCACTGAAAAAGTACCGGTTCCCCCCCACCACTCCCAGCCCATTTTTTTTATTAACGGGCATGACGGCGCGTGGTCACGTCATGACATTGCTGGTTTTTACGAGCAGAGGAGCATGTTGGGCAGCGCGCGCACACCGAGTACTTACAAGCAGACGCAGTTTGTAGATAGAATAAGGGAGAATGGACGCATTTTGGTGTAACAAGTCAAGATAAAGGTGGAGTTGTAACACTGAGGCACCCTCAGGCTAGTTGTTAGCAGCTAACGTCCATCTACAGTGTTTTAGCTACTTCTAAATCCCTAATCCTGGCCTCCATGGCGACAAATATAGTACGTTTCTGGAGGATGAGGAGTAACTAAACATGCTTCCCTACTGGCGTCAGTCACAATGTAAACAAACGCTATGGGTGGATCTACACCTGACATCCACTGTAATGATACCAAGTACAAGAGCGCATCTAGTTGATACTACTAGCATATTTTATATAGTCACAAAATCTTGTATGCATATTATGTTTATAAAGTCAGATAAGGACTTTGAATATGACCAACGTATGATCCTGTAACTACTTGGTATCAGATCGACACCTAAATGTGTGGTATCATCTTAAACTAATGTCAAGTATCAAAGAAGAGAAGAATAAGTGATGATTACATTTGAACGGAAGTGTAGATAGAACATGTTAAAACAAAAAACAGGGTGACACCTACCCTTTACATCAGTATTTCTTAATATTATTATTAATTTATGAGGTGTTATATTTTATGGTATGATCCTCTAACTACTTGGTATCAGATCGACACCTAAACGTGTGGTATCATCCAAAACTAAAGTCAAATATCAAAGAAGAGAAGAATAAGTGATGATTACATTTGAACGGAAGTGTAGATAGAACATGTTAAAACAAAAAAAAAAGGGTGACACCTACCCTTTACACCAGTATTTCTTAATATTATTATTAATTTATGAAGTGTTATATTTTATGGTATGATCCTGTAACTACTTGGTATCAGATCGACACCTAAACGTGTGGTATCATCCAAAACTAATGGCATGTATCAAAAAAGAGAAGAATAATAAAAAATTACATCTGAACAGAAGTGTGGATAGAACATGTTAAAACAGAAAACAGGGTGACACCTACCCTTTACATCAGTATTTCTTAATATTATCATTATTAATTTATGAGGTGTTATATTTTATTGTATGATCCTGTAACTACTTGGTATCAGATCGACACCTAAACGTGTGGTATCATCCCAAACTAATGTCAACTATCAAAGAAGAGAAGAATAAGTGATTATTACATTTGATCAGAAGTGTAGATGGAAAATGTCAAAACAAAAAAAAGTGGTGACACCTACCCTTTACATCAGTATTTCTTCATATTATTAATTTATGAGGTGTTATATTTTATTGTTTGATCCTGTAACTACTTGGTATCAGATCAACACCTAAATGTGTAGTATCATCCAAAACTAATGTCAAGTATCAAAGAAGAGAAGAATAAGTGATTATTACATTTGAACGGAAGTGTAGATGGAACATGTAAGAACAAAAAAAAAGGGTGACACCTACCCTTTATATCCGTATTTTTTAATATTATTGTTAATTTATGAGGTGTTGTATTTTATTGTTTGATCCAAGAACTACTTGGTATTGGATTGATATTTACATGAGTGGTATCATCCAAAACTAATGTCAAGTATCAAAGAAGAGAAGAATAAGTGATTATTACATCTGAACGGAAGTACAGATGGAACATGTTAAAACAAAAAAAAAAGGGTGACACCTACCCTTTACATCAGTATTTCTTAATATTATTGTTAATTTATGAGGTGTTATATTTTATTGTTTGATCCCGTAACTACTTGGTATTGGATCGATATCTACATGAGTGGTATCATCCAAAACTAATGTCAAGTATCAAAGAAGAGAAGAATAAGTGATTATTAAATTTGAACAGGAGTGTAGATAGAACATGTTAAAACAGAAAACAGGGCGACACCTACCCTTTACATCAGTATTTCTTCATATTATTAATTTATGAGGTGTTATATTTTATTGTTTGATCCTGTAACTACTTGGTATCAGATCAACACCTAAATGTGTAGTATCATCCAAAACTAATGTCAAGTATCAAAGAAGAGAAGAATAAGTGATTATTACATCTGAACGGAAGTGTAGATGGAACATGTAAAAACAAAAAAAAAGGGTGACACCTACCCTTTATATCCGTATTTTTTAATATTATTGTTAATTTATGAGGTGTTGTATTTTATTGTTTGATCCAATAACTACTTGGTATTGGATTGATATTTACATGAGTGGTATCATCCAAAACTAATGTCAAGTATCAAAGAAGAGAAGAATAAGTGATTATTACATCTGAACGGGAGTACAGATGGAACATGTTAAAACAAAAAAAAAAGGGTGACACCTACCCTTTACATCAGTATTTCTTAATATTGTTGTTAATTTATGAGGTGTTATATTTTATTGTTTGATCCCGTAACTACTTGGTATTGGATCGATATCTACATGAGTGGTATCATCCAAAACTAATGTCAAGTATCAAAGAAGAGAAGAATAAGTGATGATTACATCTGAATAGAAGGGTAGATGGAACATGTTAAAACAGAAAACCGGGCGACACCTACCCTTTACATCAGTATTTCTTAATATTATTATTAATTTATGAGGTGTTATATTTTATTGTTTGATCCTGTAACTACTTGGTATTGGATCGATATCTACATGAGTGGTATCATCCAAAACTAATGTCAAGTATCAAAGAAGGGAAGAATAAGTGATTATTACATTTGAACAGAAGTGTAGATAAAACATGTTAAAACAGAAAACAGGGTGACACCTACCCTTTATATCAATATTTCTTAATATTATTATAATTAATTTATGGAGGTGTTATATTTTATTGTATGATCCACTAACTACTTGGTATCAGATCGACACCTAAATGTGTGGTATCATCTTAAACTAATGTCAAGTATCAAAGAAGAGAAGAATAAGTGATGATTACATCTGAACAGAAGGGTAAATGGAAAATGTTAAAACAGAAAACAGGGTGACACCTACCCTTTACATCAGTATTTCTTAATATTATTAAGTGATTACGTTTTTTAACAGAAGTGTGGATAGAACATGTTGAAACAGAAAATAAGCCGATGTTAACAGTAAATGAACAAGTAAATTAACAATAACAATTTTTTACTGTTTGTCCCTCATAATGTGTAGAAAATAATAAGTGTATAAATGGCACAATATGTTACTGCAGACTAATTAGGAGTCTTTGTTTGTTTACTTACTACTAAAAGACAAGCTGTCTAGTATGTTCAAATTTTATTGAAGGACTAAATGACAATAATAAACATATTTTATGCTCCTCTGCTGGTAAAAGCAGCAATGTCAACACGTGACGACGAGCCGTCATGCCCGTAAAAAAAAAAAATATGGTAAAGCGGTACTTTTCAAACAGAGTATAGTAGTAGGAACAAAAATTATTTTACCACAAGCGGGAGTCAGAGACGTCACCTGTTGCATCGAATACAAACTAGACTGCGAGGCCGGATGTACAAAAATGGGCAGGCTTTAATAAAGGAGATCATCACAGAGCAGGAGCGCGTGAAAACCAAGACGCCGGTGACACTAGTACGTAACTATGGCAACGGAAACAAACAGGCAGTGCCACCAGGAACTAAGGAAGACAAATACTAAACAGGAAGTGATACAAAGACGGAACAAAAACAGAATATGACATGATCCGAGTAGCGGATCATGACAGACGGCAGAGCGATTCAGATGTTATTAGACACATTTACTAGGATAATTCTGGAAAAACGCTTATCTGCTTATTGTGTTATTGAGATTATTTGGTCGTACCTGTACAACCTGAAAGTCGGAGTGGTGTGGTGACCGCCAGTGTCTCCGAAGGAAGGCAGCCAGTGGGGCCGGGCTGGGATTTTTTATTTTTTTCCCTCCTCCACGATGGAAGCATCCGACAGTCGGGGCGGCCGGTGGGAGGAGGCAAGAGAGTCCGCAGCTGCCTCTTTGACAGGTGCAGGAGGAACGACTCAAGCTCTCCGCTCATGTCTACGGTAAGAGCCGACTTATTACCACCATTTTCTCACCGAAACCTATGGTTGGTAACCATGTTCGCTTGACCACTCCATTTTTTTCCATCCATTTTCTACCGCTTATTCCCTTTTGGAGTTGCGGGGGGCGCTGGCACCTATCTCAGCTACAATCGGGCGGAAGGCGGGGTACACCCTGGACAAGTCGCCACCTCATCGCAGGGCCAACACAGATAGACAGACAACATTCACACTCACATTCACACAGTAGGGCCAATTTACTGTTGCCAATCAACCTATCCCCAGGTGCATGTCTTTGGCTTGACCACTCTGTTCCATAGTAAAGCTTCACCGTCATCTTTCGGGAACGTAAACAAGCAAACACCGGCTGTGTTTGTGTGGCTAAAGGCGGCCGCAATACACCGCTTCCCACCTACAGCTTTCTTCTTTGACGTCTCCAATATTAATTGAACAAATTGCAAAAGATTCAGCAACACAGAAGTCCATAATACTGAGGAATTATGCGATGAAAAGAGACGATTTATAGCTGCGAACGGTGCTGGACCACAATGTCCTCTACAATGCGTGACGTCACGCGCACGTGTCATCATACCGCGCCGTTTTAGCAGGATACTTCCGCGCGAAATTTAAAATTGCAATTTAGTAAACTAAAGCGGCCGTATTGGCATGTGTTGCAATGTTAATATTTCATCATTGATATATAAACTATCAGACTGCGTGGTCGGTAGTAGTGGCTTTCAGTAGGCCTTTAATGTCTATTTAAGTCCTCCTTATAGTAATGAGGAAAAAAAAAAACGCCAAACTTAAACAATCCACTGGCGGAGAACCAAAAACGCCGTCCTCTCTCTCTCGGTGCCGTCATTTTTTACTGCCAACCTGAATAATAAAATGTCTATTTCACTGAACAATTAAAACATGTGAATATATGAAACATTATAGGAAATTGAAATATTTATCATACTTGGTCAATGTGCATTCTGCTCCACATCAGAGCTGTATGACGTCACCTTTATCTTCACACAGGATTGTACATTCTCATCTGTGAGGCGTGTGCAATGTTGGTGGGGGCGGGGTTTGGTGGTAGCAGTGGGGGGGTGTATATTGTAGCCCGGAAGAGTTAGGGCTGCAAGGGATTCTGGGTATTTGTTCCGTTGTGTTTATGTTGTGTTACGGTGCGGACGTTCTCCCGAAATGTGTTTGTCATTCTTGTTTGGTGTGGTCTCGCAGTGTGGCGAATATTTCTAACAGCGTGAAAGGCCTACTGAAATGAGCTTTTCTCATTTAAACGGGGATAGCAGTCCATTCTATGTGTCATACTTAATCATTTCGCGATATTGCCATTTTTTTGCTGAAAGGGTTTAGTAGAGAACATCGACGATAAAGTTTGCAACTTTTGGTACTGATAAAAAAAAGCCTCGCCTTTGCCGGAAGTCGCAGACGATGACATCACATGGGTGGAAGCCTCAATCAGCAAGAGCTATTCGGACCGAGAAAACGACAATTTCCCCATTAATTTGAGCGAGGATGAAAGATTCGTGGATGATGATATTGATAGCGAAGGACTAATAATAAAACAAAATAAAAAGCGACGGCTCCAGCAGTGTGAGCGTTTCAGATGTAATTAGACACATTTACTAGGATACTTCTGGAAGAGCCCTTATCTGGTTACTGTTTTAATAGTGTTTTAGTGAGATTGTAAAGACATACCTCGAGGTCGGATGGCTGCGGTGAATACGCCAGTGTGTCAGAGAGAAGCCGAGGAGCCAAGCTCACAGCTGCCTTCTAAACAGCTACTGCACGAGGACGAATAATCCAATGATGTCTCCGGTAAGATATATATCACAATTTTCCCATCCAAAGACATGCTGGTTGACGTAGAGAAACATGTTCGCTTGACCGCTCTGTGTTAAAAACAAAGAAACACATGCTGTGTCTCGGTGCTAACACTATTAAGTTAGATCCACTATGGACTGGAATCTCACACTATTATGTTAGATCCACTATGGACTGGACTCTCTCACTTTTATGTTAGATCCACTATGGACTGGACTCTCACACTATTGAGTTAGATCCACTATGGACTGGACTCTCACAATATTATGCTTTTAAACACGAGGACAAATAATCCAATGATGTCTCCGGTAAGATATACATCACAATTTTCCCATCCAAAGACATGCTGGTTGACGTAGAGAAACATGTTCGCTTGACCGCTCTGTGTTAAAAACAAAGAAACACATGCTGTGTCTCGGTGCTAACACTATTAAGTTAGATCCACTATGGACTGGACTCTCACTATTATGTTAGATCCACTATGGACTGGACTCTCTCACTTTTATGTTAGATCCACTTTGGACTGGACTCTCACTATTATGTTGGATCCACTATGGACTGGACTCTCACACTATTAAGTTAGATCCACTATGGAGTGGACCCTCAAAATATTATGCTTTTAAACACGAGGACAAATAATCCAATGATGTCTCCGATAAGATATACATCACAATTTTCCCATCCAAAGACATGCTGGTTGACATAGAGAAACATGTTCGCTTGACCGCTCTGTGTTAAAAACAAAGAAACACATGCTGTGTCTCGGTGCTAACACTATTAAGTTAGATCCACTATGGACTGGACTCTCACTATTATGTTAGATCCACTATGGACTGGACTCTCTCACTTTTATGTTAGATCCACTATGGACTGGACTCTCACACTATTAAGTTAAATCCACTAAGGACAGGACTCTCACAATATTATGCTTTTAAACACGAGGACAAATAATCCAATGATGTCTCCGGTAAGATATATATCACAATTTTCCCATCCAAAGACATGCTGGTTGACGTAGAGAAACATGTTCGCTTGACCGCTCTGTGTTAAAAACAAAGAAACACATTCTGTGTCTCGGTGCTAACACTATTAAGTTAGATCCACTATGGACTGGACTCTCACACTATTAAGTTAGATACACTATGGACTGGACTCTCACACTATTAAGTTAGATACACTATGGACTGGACTCTCACACTATTAAGTTAGATCCACTATGGACTGGACTCTCACACTATTAAGTTAGATCCACTATGGACTGGACTCCCACAATATTATGCTTTTAAACACGAGGACAAATAATCCAATGATGTTACCGGTAAGATATATATCACAATTTTCCCATCCAAAGACATGCTGGTTGACATAGAGAAACATGTTCGCTTGACCGCTCTGTGTTAAAAACAAAGATACACATGCTGTGTCTCGGTGCTAACACTATTAAGTTGGATCCACTATGGACTGGACTCTCACTATTATGTTAGATCCACTATGGACTGGAATCTCACACTATTATGTTAGATCCACTATGGACTGGACTCTCACTACAATGTTAGATCCACCATGGACTGGACTCCCTCACTTTTATGTTAGATCCACTATGGACTGGACTCTCACAATATTATGCTTTTAAACAGCTACTGCACGAGGATGAATGATCCAATGATGTCTCCGGTAAGATATATATCACAATTTTCCCATCCAAAGACGTAGAGAAACATGTTCGCTTGACCGCTCTGTGTTAAAAACAAAGAAACACATGCTGTGTCTCGGTGCTAACACTATTAAGTTGGATCCACTATGGACTGGACTCTCACTATTATGTTAGATCCACTATGGACTGGAATCTCACACTATTATGTTAGATCCACTATGGACTGGAATCTCACACTATTATGTTAGATCCACTATGGACTGGACTCTCACTATTATGTTAGATCCACTATGGACTGGACTCTCACTATTATGTTAGATCCACTATGGACTGGAATCTCACACTATTATGTTAGATCCACTATGGACTGGACTCTCTCACTTTTATGTTAGATCCACTATGGACTGGACTGTCACAATATTATGCTTTTAAACACGAGGACAAATAATCCAATGATGTCTCCGGTAAGATATATATCACAATTTTTCCCATCCAAAGACATGCTGGTTGGCATAGAGAAACATGTTCGCTTGACCGCTCTGTGTTAAAAACAAAGAAACACCGGCTGTGTCTCGGTGCTTAAGACAGCTGAAATCCACCGCTTCCCACCAACAGCATTCTTCTTTGACGTCTCCATTATCAATTGAACAAACTGCAAAAGATTCAGCAACACAGATGTCCAAATTTCTGTGTAATTATGCGATGAAAAGAGACGACTTTTAGCCGTAGCTGGTGCTGAGCTAATATTTCGTGCGTTATGCACACGCGTCATCATTCAGCGACGTTTCAACAAGAAATTCCGTGGGAAATTTAAAATTGCAATTTAGTCTGGCCGTATTTTATTTATTTTTTTTCTTCTTTGTCATGAAAAAGGGAAGTTTTTGTGGTTGGTATTTTGTTATGTTGATTTAATAAAATAAAAAATAATATATATATATATATTTTTTTTTTAAATAAAAAATTATTCTGCGGCGCGGTTGTTGGGGACCACTGCTTTAGACCACCAAGCGCCGAAATGAGAGCCTGTTTCAGGGTTCCAATATTGTTTAATTTTTCAATAAGTCTCTCAGTTGCTTTCCAGCAATTGTATTTTTCTCTTTCGTTCTCGCTCGCGCTCTGACTCCAGCCCCAACCCCGTCTCTCCTCCTGGCTGCTGCTTATAACAGAGCGACAAGTGATTAGACATCAAGGCCCAGGTGGACCATCTCGGCACCTGTCGCTGATTTCGAGGCCTGTCCTGGCAACACCCCAGTTCGCTGCAGGCCCGCAGGCCACGCCCCCCTCCGCAGTTAGCTTCAGAATAACAATGTTATTACAAATAATAATAAACCTCTTATACACTAGAAATGTTGGTCTTACTTAAAAATGCACGCGTTTAGTTGTCTTTAGTGTTAAAAAAAATATTATATGGCTCTTACGGAAATACATTTTGAAATATTTGTCTCTCTCAGCCAAAAAGGTTCCCGACCCCTGATATAGAAGATCTCCAAAAGCTTCTTTTTTCTTCTGTCCTCAACCACGTTATCTTCCTCTACCATTGGACTATCAGCACTGCCTCCACACACACACACACACACACACACACACACACACACACACACACACACACACACACACACACACACACACACACACACACACACACCGGGTGACACCCAAGGGCCCTGCGCAAAACAAACAGTATAATTAGACATGCCCTAAACAAAGCACATACTCTGTAATTACTGTGTAATGTCACATAGCACAGGGGACTAAACAAAAGCCATTTTCTCCAGGATCAATCCCGTCGCACACACACAAACACAACACACGCACACGCACACACATTCTTGTATTTGTTACCTTCTTGAGAACTCCGAAAAGATGTCTATTTACAACATAAATAATATATACCGTATTTCCTTGAATTGCCGCCGGGCGTCTAGTACGCGCCTGCCTTGAATTACTGCCGGGTCAAACTCGCTTCGCAAAATAATTAGCGCATGCTTGGTATTACCACCAATCAAACTTGTGACGTCACGACTGACACTTCCCCTGTCATCGTTTTCAAAATGGAGGAGGCTGATTTCAATACCGGAAATTTGAAATCACATAAGCAGGGGTCGGGAACCTTTTTGGCTGAGAGAGCCAAAAAGCCAAATATTTCAAAATGTATTTCCGTAAGAGCCATATAATATTTTTTTTAACACTGAAAACAACTAAACACGTGCATTTTTAATCAAGACCAACATTTCTAGTGTATAAGAGGTCTATTATTCTTTGTAATAACATTGTTATTCTGAAGCTAACTGCGGAGGGGGCGTGGCCTGCGGGCCTGCAGCGAACTGGGGTGTGCCAGGACAGGCCTCGAAATCAGCGACAGGTGCCGAGATGGTCCACCTGGCCCTTCATATCTAATCACCTGTCGCTCTGTTATAAGCAGCAGCCAGGAGCAGAGACGGGGTTGGGGCTGGAGCCAGAGCGCGAGCGAGAACGAAAGAGAAAAATACAAATGCTGGACAGCAACTGAGAGACTTATTGAAAAATTAAACAATATTGTAACCCTGAAACAGGCTGTCATTTCGGTGCTTGGTGGCCTGAAGCAGTGGTCCCCAACCACCGGGCCGCAGAATAATTTTTCATTTAAAAAAAAATATATATTATATATTATTTTTTTATTTTATTAAATCAACATAAAAGACACCAACCACAAAAACGTCCCTTTTTCATGACAAAGAAGAAAAAATGAAAAAAAAAACGAAAAAAACAAAAAAACGGAACCCCCCAGCTCCGGGACAAATTATTAAGCGTTGACCGGTCCGCGGATAAAAAAAGGTTGGGGACCACTGGTCTAAAGAACCTCCAGAGGGACAAGCCCCACACTAACCAATATTAAATAAATAACTCCTTACCATTACGCAACTTCTTGAACTGGTGCGGTAGAAAACGGATGGATGGAATAAAAATGCATGAGAACGTTTTATATTTTGAACGTTATTTTTAACACTGTGATTTCAAGTGGAATCATTCATTACTTATCGTTTTAAGCAACGTCAGCTCAGATTTATCCGAGAGCCAGATGCAGTCATCAAAAGAGCCACATCTGGGTCGCGAGCCATAGGTTCCCTACCCCTGGCATAAAGGGAAGAAAACGAAGAGCTATTCAGTACGATTTAAGGTCCAAGCTATTGAATACTGGTATGCCAAAAAGAACAATAAGCAGCTAAATTTGATTAATATACCTGTCGAGCCGACGGTCCGACAGACAGGTAGCGAGCGAGCGGAGAGGAGGAGCGGAAGAATGACCTAAACTGAGGTTTTGTTGAAAAATAAATAAAGTCAAACTGCTCAAGCCATGTCCTTCCTCGGTGGTCCTGGGAACCCGCAAGACGACGGCTTGAGACCGTCACAATACCGTAGCTGCGTGTGTCGAATATGAGTCATTAAATGACTCCCGCCTCCTGGTGGTAGTGGGCGCTAGTGATCCTTCTTGGGAATACTCGGCTGCAGAAGAAGTGACAATGAGTGACGTGATATGTGCTGGGACGGATATGACGGACCTTTTAGGATGTAACACTCCTATTCTGGCTATGTAAACAACCGCGGTGATATAAAGCATGTTCCAGTCCTAAATACCCAGGAAATTATTTATACAATAACACTTCCTGGTGGCAGCAGTGGGATAAAGAGATCATCCACGGAGCAGAACGGGAGGGGGAGTTGTCCGAGGATAATTCTGTCGTCGCCCGCACTTGAGGTGCCGAGCCGAGCTAACTGATAGCAGTTTTCCAAACTGGACTTTCAATCGAAGCAGGAGGTAATGAAGGAAGATCTCCATCGAGACAGAGAGACTTTTAAAACTGAAGAAAGATAAGGAAGACTTCTATAAACAAGTTGTCGATGCTTTTGATCAGAAGGAGCTGGCATGGACTTCATTTATAAGTAAAGGTAAGACCACAATAACGTTTTTGTTTTTTTTAATTAAATGTGCTTTTCATGATGGTATCCTTACATCACACTCACATTTTTACTGCATGCCTTTGGTAAGTGCCGGAGTGAGAAGAGGTTTTAAAAATAATTAGGGCATGCTTACTTTTACCGTATGCCTTTGGTAAGCGCAGGAGTGAGAAGAGGTTTTTAAATTAATTAGCGCCCTGGCGGCAATTCAAGGAAATACGGTACATACTATGCAATTATAAAAAAGCTTGGTGTGAAAAATGTGTTGGAATTTCATAAGAAAAATGTAGAATTTTGGCAGAATTATAATAAAAGTCTCAACTTTACTCAAGGCAAGTCAAAATTTTATAAGAATAACTGAACAATTGTGCATTATTATGAGAAAAGTTGGTATTTCACTCATTAATAGTCACAGTTTTACAAATAATTTTTTGGGCAATTTAATGAAAAGAATCGTAATTTTACTCGACAAAAGTCACACTTTATAAGAAAACTTAAAAATGTTTGCAATGTTATAATAATAATTGGAATTTTACTTGGCAAAATCAGGACACAAATCATCATTTTACAAAAAAAATGACTGTTTTTTTTACAAGAAGAACAAAATTGGCGATTTTGTGATAAAAATCTGAATTTTGTACGACAAATCTCACCATTTTGCATTAAAAAGTAATAATTTTACGAGACGATATTGCAATATTACAGAAGCAGAAACAATATGAACAGTTGTTCCCAATTTTATAAGAAAAAAGTCGACACATTGTGAGAAAGACTACTTTTAGTTTATTTTGTTTCTTTTAGAATTGTTTTGGTTTGTAATTGTTTTATAGTCTTCATTATTTACTTCAAGTTATTAAGGTAGGTCTCTATATAAATATATATATATTTTTAAA
This sequence comes from Nerophis ophidion, assembly GCF_033978795.1. Classification (NCBI taxonomy): domain Eukaryota; kingdom Metazoa; phylum Chordata; class Actinopteri; order Syngnathiformes; family Syngnathidae; genus Nerophis; species Nerophis ophidion. Next base: position 52,258,467 of record NC_084620.1, on the reverse strand, counting down.
TTAATTTTGGCCAAAAGGGTTGCATTTATATTTCTTACACACACTTGTTATTTCATATGTTGACCAGAGGGGGAGCACTTTCAAAACCGATTAGAAAAATCCCTCCTTTTTGAGACCCCCCTCATTTGGATGGATATCACCACAAATGAGACATTGTGTATTCGATGCAATGTTATTGGGACCATCATTTATGTCATCACTTCTTCACACCTCCTCATATGGAAGATACTTTTCCTTCTTCATGTCTCAAGAAGGCTAGAAATACAACACACGCACGCACGCACGCACACACACACACACACACACACACACACACACACACACACTCAGACACATTCTTGTATTTATTACCTTCTTTAGAACTCCGAAAAGATGTGTATTTACAACATGAATAATATATACAAACTATGCAATTATAAAAAAGCTTGTTGTGAAAAATGTGTTGGAATATCACAAGAAAAATGTAGAATTTTGGCAGAATTATAATAAAAGTCATAACTTTACTCAACGCAAGTCAAAATTTTTCAAGAAAAACTGAACACTTGTCCAATATTATGGTAAAAGTTGGAATTTCACTCAATAACAGTCACAATTTTACAAGAAAAGCTTAACATTTTGGCAATTTTATGAAAATAGTCCTGATTTTACTCGACAAATGTCACACTCTATAAGAAAACTTAACATTTTTGCAAAAGTAAAATAATAATTGGATTTTTTTTCGGCAAAATGAGGACAAAAGTCCTCATTTTACTGAAAAAATTGGCAATGTTGTGATAAAAATCGGAATTTTATACGACAAATGTCACCATTTTGATTTAAAAAGTAATAATTTTACGAAAAAATATTGCAATTTTACAGAAGCAGAAACAATATGAGAAATTGTTCCCAATTTTATAATAAAAAAAATCAAAACATTGTGAGAAAAAGACTACTTTTATTTTTTTATTTTTTTTAAATAATTGTTTTGGTTTGTAATTGTTTTATAATCTTCATTATTTACTTCAATTTATTACAGTATGTCTCTATATAAATATACATATTTGTTTTAAATTAATTTCAGCCAAAGGGGGTGCATTTCAATTTCTTACACACACTTGTTATTTCATATGTTGATAATTGTTATTTCATATGTAATAATTTTACTGAAAAAATTGGCAATGATGTGATAAAAATCGGAATTTTATACGACAAATGTCACCATTTTGCATAAAAAAGTAATAATTTTACGAAGAAATATTGCAATTTTACAGAAGCAGAAACAATATGAGAAATTGTTCCCAAATCTATACTAAAAAAAAAAATCAAAACATTGTGAGAAAAAGACTACTTTTTTTTTTTTTTAATAATTGTTTATGTTTGTAATTGTTTTATAATCTTAATTATTTACTTCAATTTATTACAGTATGTCTCTATAAATATATATATTTGTTTTAAATTAATTTCGGCCAATGGGGGTGCATTTCAATTTCGTACACACACTTGTTATTTCATATGTTGACTAGACCGGGAGCACTTTTAAAACCGATTTGAAAAATCCCTCCTTTTTGAGACCCCCCTCATTTTGATAGATATCACCACAAATGAGACATTGTGTATTAGATGCAATGTTATTGGAACCATCATTTATGTCATCACTTCTTCACAGCTCCTCATATGGAAGATACTTTTCCTTCTTCATGTCTCAAGAAGGCTAGAAATACAATACACATGCACGCATACACACACAGACACACACATACTTGTATTTATTACCTTCTTTAGAACTCCGAAAATATGTCTATTTACAACATGAATAATACATACATACTATACAATTATAAAAAAGCGTGTTGTGAAAAATGTGTTGGAATTTCACAAGAAAATTTTGAATTTTGGCAGAATTATAATAAAAGTCTTACCTTTACTCAACGCAAGTCAAAATTTTGCAAGAAAAACCGAACATTTGTCCAATATTACGATAAAAGTTGGAATTTCACTCAATAACAGTCACAATTTTGCAAGAAAAGCTTAACATTTTGGCAATTTTATGAAAATAGTCCTGATTTTACTCCACAAAAGTCACACTCTATAAGAAAACTTAACATTTTTGCAATAGTATAATATTAATTGGAATTTTTTTCGGCAAAATGAGGACAAAAGTAATAATTTTACTGAAAAAATTGGCAACGTGGTGATAAAAATCTGAATTTTATACGACAAATGTCACCATTTTGCATTAAAAAGTAATAATTTGACGAGAACATATTGCAATATTACAGAAGCAGAAACAATATGACAAATTGTTCCAAATTTTATGAGAAAAAAGTCGACACATTGTAAGAAAAAGACTGCTTTTAGTTGTTTTTTTTAATTTTACAATTTTTTGGGTTTGTAATTGTTTTTTAATCTTCATTATTTACTTCAAGTTATTACAGTGTGTCTCTATAGACATATTTTTTTCTTTTTATTATTAATTTTGGCCAAAGGGGGTGCATTTCAATTTCTTACACACTTGTTATTTCATATGTTGACTAGACCGGGAGCACTTTTAAAACCGATTTGAAAAATCCCTCCTTTTGAGACCCCCCTCATTTTAATGGATATCACCACAAATGAGACATTGTCTATTAGATGCAATGTTATTGGGACCATCATTTATGTCATCACTTCTTCACACCTCCTCATATGGAAGATACTTTTCCTTCTTCATGTCTCAAGAAGGCTAGAAATACAACACACACACACACACACACGCACGCACGCACGCACGCACACACACACACACACACACACACACACACACACACACACACACAAAGCAGCATCCTATATCCTCCATGCACATTTCTATTGATTTGTCCAAGCAGACAATTCCCAATCCTCTTGTGTGATGAGCGCTTGCATGCATGTATAAGCTGCGGTGTGTGTGTGTGTCCGTGTGTGTCTACTTAAATGTCAACGCGTTTGACCGTGAACTTGATGCCACACAAAAAGGCTGCGCAGTTCATTCTCCTCATCTACATTTTCTTTAGTCCGCTCACACACGCATGCAAGCACACACACACACACACACACACACACACACACACACACACACACATGCATAATTTCCTCTATCTATCTCATGGCCTCCTCATCTCCACAATGGGACATGACTAATTCCTGCAGACGGTGCGACACAAGTCTGGTTTCTCTTGCAGAGACAATTCTTGACGTAAACCCCACCCCTCCCTCCTTCTCCACACCCTTTCCAGTCCGACCTCCTCATCACAACGAGCCCCTCCTCCCTCCACCTCCCACTTTCGCTGCCTCCAAGTCGGGGCGGATGTTTCTGGAAGTCCGGCGGCAGCAAATTAAATCTGTGCTCAAGTCGTGTGAAATCACATCAGATCTTAATCAGGAGCCATGGCGCCCAACATTTGCATTGTTATTATAACAGGTGGTAACTTTGTGGGCCAGGAAGTGACTTCTGACATGTGTCGTCATGTGTATCGGCCTTTCCAAGATGTCCCAGGTTCTAAACCAAAAAGGCCACAGGGCGACTCATCCCCAGAAAAGTGGAGCCTTACTTAACTGACGTTAGAGCACTTTTTGAATCCATTTCCAGCCCGCTGTTAAAAGATGAGTAAATAACATGTTGGGGCGGCGAAAATTGTGGTGACGTGACTGCAGACAGCCGAGGTGAAAAAGGTATCTAATACCCCAACAAACACAAGACGAGAGCTACAAAGTGCTCCAAAATAGGGGAAGCTGCTGTATGCACGGGAAAAGACTAAATTTGACACAAAAAAGAAACAAAAAGGGAATGCTGGACATCAGCAAAGAACTCAGTAAGAACGTGGAGCAGATGGCGTCCACAAAGTACGTCGGTACTTGACCTTAGCATGGCGAGCATCAGAATCAGAATCAGAAATACTTTAATAATCCCTGAGGGGAAATTAACATTTTCACCACAATCCCATTCAAAATCAGACACACATTACAGGGAGACAGAACAGGATCAAACATTACAGGGAGACAAAACAGGATCAAACATTACAGGGAGACAGAACATGATCCACTATTACAGAGTGACAGAACAGGAACAAACATGACAGGGAGACAGAACAGGATTAAACATTACAGGGAGACAGAACAGGATCAAACATTACAGGGAGACAGAACAGGATCAAACATTACAGGGAGACGGAACAGGATCAAACATGACAGGGAGACAGAACAGGATCAAACATGACAGGGAGACAGAACAGGATCAAACATTACAGGGAGACAGAACATGATCCACTATTACAGAGTGACAGAACAGGAACAAACATGACAGGGAGACAGAAAAGGATCAAACATTACAGGGAGACAGAACAGGATCAAACATTACAGGGAGACAGAACAGGATCAAACATTACAGGGAGACAGAACAGGATCAAACATGACAGGGAGACAGAACAGGATCAAACATTACAGGGAGACAGAAAAGGATCAAACATTACAGGGAGACAAAAGACGATCCACTATTACAGAGTGACAGAACAGGATCAAACATGACAGGGAGACAGAACAGGATCAAACATTACAGGGAGACAGGACAGCATGTAACATTACAGGGAGACAGAACAGGATCAAATATTACAGGGAAACAGAACAGGATCAAACATTACAGGAAGACAGAACATGATCAAACATTACAGGGAGACAGAACAGGATGTAACATTACAGGGAGACAGAACAAGATCAAACAGTACAGGGAGACAGAACAGGATGTAACATTACAGGGAGACAGAACAGGATCAAACATTACAGGGAGACAGAACAGGCTCAAAAATTGACAGGGAGACAGAACAGGAAAAAACATGACAAATCTCTAGGTCAACATTAGTAAAAAAATGGAAAAAAAACAAAATATGTAATATTTTCACCCAATAACTTTTTTAGGTGGAATATTTGAGATTGTACAATAATTGGAGCCTCAATTTTGCATCTTGATTCATTATTATTTGTTCAACAATGACACTTAAAAAAAAATCACACTAAAATATTTGGGGATCCAAAAGTCTCCTACCCATTAAAATGTTAAAAAATAAATCATACATTTTTTTTTATTTTTTTTTACTGTTTACTTTTAACACAATAATCTCGAGATCAACTTCAGATATATACGTCAATTTTAAGTTTTATTGTTGTTTACGTTTTTTTGGTTTTTGTTTTAGGCCCTTCTTTAAAAATAAAAACAGTTTTTTATATGGCAAAACACAAAATACGCAACATTTTTCCCCCCAAAATTTCAAAGTGGAATATTTCATGTGTCAAACTTGAATAGGTCAATAATTCAAAATGACATTGATTTTGATTCATTATTATTTTTTTAAAGAAAGAAACAGCCTGCATGGCAGCTTTGTGTTATTAAAGCATTGCAAAGTTTTCTTGTTACATTTCACCTGTTTGCTCTTTTATATCACTTTTAATGTGTTTAATTGTTTTCAATTGTATTTTTAAATTTACCGTGGGGCCGTTAAAAATGACCTGCGGGTCACAAATGGCCCCCCCGGGCCGCACTTTGGAAACCCCTGCCTTAAGACAAAGCCATTGCAGCTATTTGGGATACAACACTTCTCGGACGGCAAAAGAAAACTTTCCAACGTCCAGGTCAAGTTGTGATTCTACTTACTGAGAAACTTGGTCTATTTGTCAAAGGAGAGACAACGAGAATGCGCGCTCCTGTGGATGTCGTAAAGAAAGGTAGCGTGTGAGTTGTATTACCTGGCCGTGGAGGGAAGACTAACTATAGAATGTTTTTGGACCGGCAAAGCAAACTGTATCAGTTATTGTCCGCCATGTATGTAGTGGATTAATCGTCTAGGTCCACAGTATATCAAGTCAGCAAAAAGGAACAGACAATGAAGGTGAAGGCAAAAGAGTGAGTGTCCTGACCAGATATCTACATCCCTAGTTTGATTGATGTCAAATGTTCTTTATCACATTGTTTACGTGTCTGATAAAAATGTGCTCAATGGATGATTTCTCAGGTGTGATTGACTAAAATAGTCACACTGGATTCCACTTCATTGAAACAGAAAGGAGGATGACCTCCAAATTGTTCAGGACAAGCTAAAATGACCCCAAACACACCTCAAAAGTGGTAAAGGAATGGCTAAATCAGGCTAGAGTGAATGTTTTAGAATGGCCTATATATATATATATATATATATATATATATATATATATACACATATATTCTCTAAAAACATATGCATTTAATACATACAGTTTTATATATATATATATATATATATATATATATATATATATATATATATATATAAAGTCAACTTTAACAAAGCACTCAGCATTGATTGTAGTGCTGCATAGATGACAATAATGAAGAAATGACAGGAATAAAGTAGGTTAGAAAGCATGCAAGACATTATTTGGACACAAACACAGCAAACAATGCAGCCAGCACGGCACACGCTGTCAATTTACATCATGTTCTCTTTCTCCGGCCACCATTGCGGTTTGAGCAAAGAACCGGAAGCAGATAAAAGGGCAGAAAAAAAAAGTGAAATTATTGATTTTGGTGTCAGCACCAATTAGAGAGGAGCAGCAGCCCAGCGAGAGGCCGAGCCCGGAAAAGACTGGAAAGGGGACGTTGGTGTAAAGCCACATCATTTATACAACACACCTGTGACAACTCAAGTCCACTTGTGTCACCACAACTGCCATGGCCGCCTGTTCCACTTATTCAAGCAGGTGGATAACAACTTGATGATCTTCTTTGTGACGTTAGACAAAAGACAGTTTTCTCCGGACAATTTGGCCTTATTACTAGAACCCAGACCTTATCGGCTACCACTCAAACCAAGTGTTAACCCCAGGAAAAGTTGATCAGTTAGGTGAAATAAGTCTAAAGGGGATCTGCACTTTTCCACAAAAAACCCTATGTTTATCCATTCTAACTCGTAAAAAATGGCAAGTAGGAGGCGGCTAAATGGGAGCACACTAACACACAGCAATACTCCGTTTGCAACTCGTTACCTGAATATTGACCGTGTATCAACGATATTCTGATTATTATTAACTGCTCAGTGGCTTAGTGGATAGTGTCGGCCCTGAGATGGGTAGGTTGTGAGTTTAAACCCCGGCCGAGTCATACCAAAGACAATACAAATGAGAGCCATTACCTCCCTGCTTAGCACTCAGCATCAAGGGTTGGAATTTGGGGTTAAATCACCAAAAATGATTCCCGAGCGTGGCCACCGTTGCTGCTCACTGCTCCCCTCACCTCCCAGGGGGAGATTAAGGGTGATGGGTCAAATACAGAAGACAAATTTTACCACACCTAGTGTGTTTTTGTTGATTGTGTGTGTGACAACCATGGGTACTTTAACTTTATATTGACTTGATGAGCTGCTGCATGGCCTCTGAGTTGGTGAAAGTTAATTCCAGATGATAAATCATGTCTCTCACCTGGATAGTAGAAGGTTGTGGAAATACACGTAAAAGTTGGTCAACTTTGACATCCAACTTAGACACGAAAAGACGCTTGTTTGTGGCACTTTTTGTTTTTTCCAACCTCCGCGTATTGACATCATATCAAAAGGCATCTCAGTAAGAGCAGACTTTGTACAGTAAGTGGTTGTTTCATTATGTTCGTAGTTTGTATTTCTTGTTTAGCACTTAGCATTAGCGCTACATGCTATGCTGGATCTGTTAAACCCACAGCTTGTAAAAATGTGTAGCTCATCCTCCTTATATGCAGGCTCAAAAATAATACATTTCTCGACCATAGTTTGACCCAAAGTGGCGTTTGTTGCCTTTTATGAAAACTGCCATAATTGGTAGTGGTTTTGTTGTTGTTGTTGTTGAAGGGAAACGCTAACGTTGTGATGCGTCTGTGAAGGTCAAACGCTTAAAATGAGCAAAATAAGTAAATATTACATGTTGTTATGATTGTTATTAAGCATATATGAACGTCGCTCCCCTAGGCAAGGCATCTTTATTTCTATAGAACGCTTACAACCATTTTTAAATTGGACCAAAGTGCTTTACAGGTAAAAACGTATATAGCAAACAAAACAAAACCCAAACAAAGAATATAAACAATGAATGAGCTGAAGAAGATAAAAAGTAAAATTGCAAGGAAAAACTTGATAAAAAACAATCAAAGTTGACTTATATAGCCTTAAATCACAAATGTCTCAAAGGGCTGCACAAGCCAAAACCACATCCTCAGTTCAGATCCCACATCAGGGCAAGGAAAAACTCAACCCAATGGGATGACAATGAGAAACCTTGGAGGGGACCGCAGACATACTGTAATAGTGAGATACAGTCCATAGTGGATCTAGCGTAATAGTGTGAGTCCAGTCCATAGTGGATCTAACGTAATAGTGTGAGTCCAGTCCATAGTGGATCTAACGTAATAGTGTGAGTCCAGTCCATAGTGGATCTAACATAATAGTGAGAGTCCAGTCCATAGTGGATCTAACATAATAGTGTGAGTCCAGTCCATAGTGGATCTGACGTAATAGTGTGAGTCCAGTCCATAGTGGATCAAACGTAATAGTGTGAGTCCAGTCCATAGTGGATCTAACGTAATAGTGTGAGTCCAGTCCATAGTGGATCTAACATAATAGTGAGAGTCCAGTCCATAGTGGATCTAACATAATAGTGTGAGTCCAGTCCATAGTGGATCTAACGTAATAGTGTGAGTCCAGTCCATAGTGGATCTAACGTAATAGTGTGAGTCCAGTCCATAGTGGATCTAACATAATAGTGAGAGTCCAGTCCATAGTGGATCTAACATAATAGTGAGAGTCCAGTCCATAGTGGATCTAACATAATAGTGAGAGTCCAGTCCATAGTGGATTTAACATAATAGTGAGAGTCCAGTCCATAGTGGATCTAACATAATAGTGAGAGTCCAGTCCATAGTGGATCTAACATAATAGTGAGAGTCCAGTACATAGTGGATTTAACATAATAGTGAGAGTCTAGTCCATAGTGGATCTAACATAATAGTGTGAGTCCAGTCCATAGTGGATCTAACATAATAGTGTGAGTCCAGTCCATAGTGGATCTAACATAATAGTGTGAGTCCAGTCCATAGTGGATCTAAAATAATAGTGAGAGTCCAGTCCATAGTGGATTTAACATATTAGTGTGAGTCCAGTCCATAGTAGATCTAAAATGATAGTGTGAGTCCAGTCCATAGTGGATCTAACATAATAGTGTGAGTCCAGTCCATAGTGGATCTAACATATTAGTGTGAGAGTCCAGTCCATAGTGGATCTAACATAATAGTGAGAGTCCAGTCCATAGTGGATCTAACATTATAGTGTGAGAGTCCAGTCCATAGTGGATCTAACATAATAGTGGGAGTCCAGTCCATAGTGGATCCAACATAATAATGAGAGTCCAGTCCATAGTGGATCTAACAAAATAGTTTGAGTCCAGTCCATAGTGGATCTAACATAATAGTGTGAGAGTCCAGTCCATAGTGGATCTAAGGTAATAGCGAGAGTCCAGTGCATAGTGGATCTAATAGCCAGAGTCCAGTCCATAGTGGATCTAACATAATTGTGTGAGTCCAGTCCATAGTGGATCTAACATAATAGTGTGAGTCCAGTCCATAGTGGATCTAACATAATAGTGTCAGAGTCCAGTCCAGAGTGGATCTAACATAATAGTGAGAGTCCAGTCCATAGTGGCTATAAAATAATAGTGTGAGAGTCCAGTCCATAGTGGATTTAACATAATAGTGGGAGAGTCCAGTCCATAGTGGATCTAAGGTAATAGTGTGAGTCCAGTCCATAGTGGATCTAAAATAATAGTGAGAGTCCAGTCCATAGTAGATCTAACATAATAGTGTCAGAGTCCAGTCCAGAGTGGATCTAACATAATAGTGTGAGAGTCCAGTCCATAGTGGATTTAACATAATAGTGGGAGAGTCCAGTTCATAGTGGATCTAAGGTAATAGTGTGAGTCCAGTCCATAGTGGATCTAAAATAATAGTGAGAGTCCAGTCCATAGTGGATCTAACATAATAGTGTGAGTCCAGTCCATAGTGGATCTAACATAATAGTGTGAGAGTCCAGTCCATAGTGGATCTAACATAATAGTGTGAGTCCAGTCCATAGTGGATCTAACGTAATAGTGTGAGTCCAGTCCATAGTGGATCTAACATAATAGTGAAAGTCCAGTCCATAGTGGATTTAACATAATAGTGAGAGTCTAGTCCATAGTGGATCTAACATAATAGTGTGAGTCCAGTCCATAGTGGATCTAACATAATAGTGTGAGTCCAGTCCATAGTGGATCTAACATGATAGTGTGAGTCCAGTCCATAGTGGATCTAAAATAATAGTGAGAGTCCAGTCCATAGTGGATCTAACATATTAGTGTGAGTCCAGTCCATAGTGGATCTAAAATAATAGTGTGAGTCCAGTCCATAGTGGATCTAACATAATAGTGTGAGTCCAGTCCATAGTGGATCTAACATATTAGTGTGAGAGTCCAGTCCATAGTGGATCTAACATAATAGTGGGAGTCCAGTCCATAGTGGATCCAGCATAATAATGAGAGTCCAGTCCATAGTGGATCCAACAAAATAGTTTGAGTCCAGTCCATAGTGGATCTAACATAATAGTGTGAGAGTCCAGTCCATAGTGGATCTAAGGTAATAGTTAGAGTCCAGTCCATAATGGATCTAATAGCCAGAGTCCAGTCCATAGTGGATCTAACATAATTGTGTGAGTCCAGTCCATAGTGGATCTAACATAATAGTGTGAGTCCAGTCCATAGTGGATCTAACATAATAGTGTCAGAGTCCAGTCCAGAGTGGCTATAAAATAATAGTGTGAGAGTCCAGTCCATAGTGGATTTAACATAATAGTGGGAGAGTCCAGTCCATAGTGGATCTAAGGTAATAGTGTGAGTCCAGTCCATAGTGGATCTAAAATAATAGTGAGAGTCCAGTCCATAGTGGATCTAACATAATAGTGTCAGAGTCCAGTCCAGAGTGGATCTAACATAATAGTGTGAGAGTCCAGTCCATAGTGGATTTAACATAATAGTGGGAGAGTCCAGTCCATAGTGGATCTAAGGTAATAGTGTGAGTCCAGTCCATAGTGGATCTAAAATAATAGTGAGAGTCCAGTCCATAGTGGATCTAACATAATAGTGTGAGTCCAGTCCATAGTGGATCTAAAATAATAATGAGAGTCCAGTCCATAGTGGATCCAACAAAATAGTTTGAGTCCAGTCCATAGTGGATCTAACATAATAGTGTGAGAGTCCAGTCCATAGTGGATCTAAGGTAATAGATAGAGTCCAGTCCATAGTGGATCTAATAGCCAGAGTCCAGTCCATAGTGGATCTAACATAATTGTGTGAGTCCAGTCCATAGTGGATCTAACATAATAGTGTGAGTCCAGTCCATAGTGGATCTAACATAATAGTGTCAGAGTCCAGTCCAGAGTGGCTATAAAATAATAGTGTGAGAGTCCAGTCCATAGTGGATTTAACATAATAGTGGGAGAGTCCAGTCCATAGTGGATCTAAGGTAATAGTGTGAGTCCAGTCCATAGTGGATCTAAAATAATAGTGAGAGTCCAGTCCATAGTGGATCTAACATAATAGTGTGAGTCCAGTCCATAGTGGATCTGAAATAATAGTGAGAGTCCAGTCCATAGTAGATCTAACATAATAGTGTGAGAGTCCAGTCCATAGTGGATCTAAGGTAATAGTGTGAGTCCAGTCCATAGTGGATCTAAAATAATAGGGAGAGTCCAGTCCAGAGTGGATCTAACATAATAGTGTGAGTCCAGTCCATAGTGGATCTAACATAATAGTGTGAGTCCAGTCCATAGTGGATCTAAAATAATAGTGAGAGTCCAGTCCATAGTGGATCTAACATAATAGTGTGAGAGTCCAGTCCATAGTGGATCTAAGGTAATAGTGTGAGTCCAGTCCATAGTGGATCTAAAATAATAGCGAGAGTCCAGTCCATAGTGGATCTAACATAATAGTGTGAGTCCAGTCCATGGTGGATTTAACATAATAGTGTGAGTCCTGTCCATAGTGGATCTAATATAATAGTGTGAGAGTCCAGTCCATAGTGGATCTAACATAATAGTGTGAGTCCAGTCCATAGTGGATTTAACATAATAGTGTGAGTCCAGTCCATAGTGGATCTAACATAATAGTGTGAGTCCAGTCCATAGTGGATCTGACGTAATAGTGTGAGTCCAGTCCATAGTGGATCTAACGTAATAGTGTGAGTCCAGTCCATAGTGGATCTAACGTAATAGTGTGAGTCCAGTCCATAGTGGATCTAACATAATAGTGAGAGTCCAGTCCATAGTGGATCTAACGTAATAGTGTGAGTCCAGTCCATAGTGGATCTAACGTAATAGTGTGAGTCCAGTCCATAGTGGATCTAACGTAATAGTGTGAGTCCAGTCCATAGTGGATCTAACATAATAGTGAGAGTCCAGTCCATAGTGGATCTAACATAATAGTGAGAGTCCAGTCCATAGTGGATCTAACATAATAGTGAGAGTCCAGTCCATAGTGGATTTAACATAATAGTGAGAGTCCAGTCCATAGTGGATCTAACATAATAGTGAGAGTCCAGTCCATAGTGGATCTAACATAATAGTGAGAGTCCAGTACATAGTGGATTTAACATAATAGTGAGAGTCTAGTCCATAGTGGATCTAACATAATAGTGTGAGTCCAGTCCATAGTGGATCTAACATAATAGTGTGAGTCCAGTCCATAGTGGATCTAACATAATAGTGTGAGTCCAGTCCATAGTGGATCTAAAATAATAGTGAGAGTCCAGTCCATAGTGGATTTAACATATTAGTGTGAGTCCAGTCCATAGTAGATCTAAAATAATAGTGTGAGTCCAGTCCATAGTGGATCTAACATAATAGTGTGAGTCCAGTCCATAGTGGATCTAACATATTAGTGTGAGAGTCCAGTCCATAGTGGATCTAACATAATAGTGAGAGTCCAGTCCATAGTGGATCTAACATTATAGTGTGAGAGTCCAGTCCATAGTGGATCTAACATAATAGTGGGAGTCCAGTCCATAGTGGATCCAACATAATAATGAGAGTCCAGTCCATAGTGGATCTAACAAAATAGTTTGAGTCCAGTCCATAGTGGATCTAACATAATAGTGTGAGAGTCCAGTCCATAGTGGATCTAAGGTAATAGCGAGAGTCCAGTGCATAGTGGATCTAATAGCCAGAGTCCAGTCCATAGTGGATCTAACATAATTGTGTGAGTCCAGTCCATAGTGGATCTAACATAATAGTGTGAGTCCAGTCCATACTGGATCTAACATAATAGTGTCAGAGTCCAGTCCAGAGTGGATCTAACATAATAGTGAGAGTCCAGTCCATAGTGGCTATAAAATAATAGTGTGAGAGTCCAGTCCATAGTGGATCTAAGGTAATAGTGTGAGTCCAGTCCATAGTGGATCTAAAATAATAGTGAGAGTCCAGTCCATAGTAGATCTAACATAATAGTGTCAGAGTCCAGTCCAGAGTGGATCTAACATAATAGTGTGAGAGTCCAGTCCATAGTGGATTTAACATAATAGTGGGAGAGTCCAGTTCATAGTGGATCTAAGGTAATAGTGTGAGTCCAGTCCATAGTGGATCTAAAATAATAGTGAGAGTCCAGTCCATAGTGGATCTAACATAATAGTGTGAGTCCAGTCCATAGTGGATCTAACATAATAGTGTGAGAGTCCAGTCCATAGTGGATCTAACATAATAGTGTGAGTCCAGTCCATAGTGGATCTAACGTAATAGTGTGAGTCCAGTCCATAGTGGATCATACATAATAGTGAGAGTCCAGTCCATAGTGGATTTAACATAATAGTGAGAGTCTAGTCCATAGTGGATCTAACATAATAGTGTGAGTCCAGTCCATAGTGGATCTAACATAATAGTGTGAGTCCAGTCCATAGTGGATCTAACATGATAGTGTGAGTCCAGTCCATAGTGGATCTAAAATAATAGTGAGAGTCCAGTCCATAGTGGATCTAACATATTAGTGTGAGTCCAGTCCATAGTGGATCTAAAATAATAGTGAGAGTCCAGTCCATAGTGGATCTAACATAATAGTGTGAGTCCAGTCCATAGTGGATCTAACATATTAGTGTGAGAGTCCAGTCCATAGTGGATCTAACATAATAGTGGGAGTCCAGTCCATAGTGGATCCAGCATAATAATGAGAGTCCAGTCCATAGTGGATCCAACAAAATAGTTTGAGTCCAGTCCATAGTGGATCTAACATAATAGTGTGAGAGTCCAGTCCATAGTGGATCTAAGGTAATAGTTAGAGTCCAGTCCATAATGGATCTAATAGCCAGAGTCCAGTCCATAGTGGATCTAACATAATTGTGTGAGTCCAGTCCATAGTGGATCTAACATAATAGTGTGAGTCCAGTCCATAGTGGATCTAACATAATAGTGTCAGAGTCCAGTCCAGAGTGGCTATAAAATAGTAGTGTGAGAGTCCAGTCCATAGTGGATTTAACATAATAGTGGGAGAGTCCAGTCCATAGTGGATCTAAGGTAATAGTGTGAGTCCAGTCCATAGTGGATCTAAAATAATAGTGAGAGTCCAGTCCATAGTGGATCTAACATAATAGTGTCAGAGTCCAGTCCAGAGTGGATCTAACATAATAGTGTGAGAGTCCAGTCCATAGTGGATTTAACATAATAGTGGGAGAGTCCAGTCCATAGTGGATCTAAGGTAATAGTGTGAGTCCAGTCCATAGTGGATCTAAAATAATAGTGAGAGTCCAGTCCATAGTGGATCTAACATAATAGTGTGAGTCCAGTCCATAGTGGATCTAAAATAATAATGAGAGTCCAGTCCATAGTGGATCCAACAAAATAGTTTGAGTCCAGTCCATAGTGGATCTAACATAATAGTGTGAGAGTCCAGTCCATAGTGGATCTAAGGTAATAGATAGAGTCCAGTCCATAGTGGATCTAATAGCCAGAGTCCAGTCCATAGTGGATCTAACATAATTGTGTGAGTCCAGTCCATAGTGGATCTAACATAATAGTGTGAGTCCAGTCCATAGTGGATCTAACATAATAGTGTCAGAGTCCAGTCCAGAGTGGCTATAAAATAATAGTGTGAGAGTCCAGTCCATAGTGGATTTAACATAATAGTGGGAGAGTCCAGTCCATAGTGGATCTAAGGTAATAGTGTGAGTCCAGTCCATAGTGGATCTAAAATAATAGTGAGAGTCCAGTCCATAGTGGATCTAACATAATAGTGTGAGTCCAGTCCATAGTGGATCTAAAATAATAGTGAGAGTCCAGTCCATAGTAGATCTAACATAATAGTGTGAGAGTCCAGTCCATAGTGGATCTAAGGTAATAGTGTGAGTCCAGTCCATAGTGGATCTAAAATAATAGGGAGAGTCCAGTCCAGAGTGGATCTAACATAATAGTGTGAGTCCAGTCCATAGTGGATCTAAAATAATAGTGAGAGTCCAGTCCATAGTGGATCTAACATAATAGTGTGAGAGTCCAGTCCATAGTGGATCTAAGGTAATAGTGTGAGTCCAGTCCATAGTGGATCTAAAATAATAGCGAGAGTCCAGTCCATAGTGGATCTAACATAATAGTGTGAGTCCAGTCCATGGTGGATTTAACATAATAGTGTGAGTCCTGTCCATAGTGGATCTAATATAATAGTGTGAGAGTCCAGTCCATAGTGGATCTAACATAATAGTGTGAGTCCAGTCCATAGTGGATTTAACATAATAGTGTGAGTCCAGTCCATATTGGATCTAACATAATAGTGTGAGTCCAGTCCATAGTGGATCTAACATAATAGTGTGAGAGTCCAGTCCATAGTGGATTTAACATAATAGTGGGAGAGTCCAGTCCATAGTGGATCTAACATAATTGTGAGTCCAGTCCATAGTGGATCTAACATAATAGTGAGAGTCCAGTCCATAGTGGATCTAACATAATAGCGTGAGTCCAGTCCATAGTGAATTTAACATAATAGTGGGAGAGTCCAGTCCATAGTGGATCTAAGGTAATAGTGAGAGTCCAGTCCATAGTGGATCTAACATATTAGTGTGAGTCCAGTCCATAGTGGATTTAACATAATAGTTGGAGTCCAGTCCATAGTGGAGTTAACATAATAGTGGGAGAGTCCAGTCCATAGTGGATCTAAGGTAATAGTGTGAGTCCAGTCCATAGTGGATATAAATTAATAGTGAGAGTCCAGTCCATAGTGTATCTAACATAATAGTGTGAGCCCAGTCCATAGTGGATTTAACATAATAGTGGGAGAGTCCAGTCCATAGTGGATCTAACATAACAGTGTAAGAGTCCAGTCCATAGTGGGTCGATCATAATAGTATGAGAGTCCAGTCCATAGTGGATCCAACATAATAGTGTGAGTCCAGTCCATAGTGGATCGAACATAATAGTGTGAGTCCAGTCCATAGTGGATTTCACATAATAGTGTCAGTCCTGTCCATAGTGGATCTAAAATAATAGCGAGAGTCCAGTCCATAGTGGATCTAACATAATAGTGAGAGTCCAGTCCATAGTGGATCTAACATAATAGTGTGAGAGTTCAGTCCATAGTGGATCTAACATAATAGTGTGAGAGTCCAGTCCATAGTGGATCTAACATAATAGTCTGAGAGTTCAGTCCATAGTGGATCTAACACAATAGTGTGAGAGTCTAGTCCATAGTGGATCTAACAAAATAGTATGAATAGAAATAAAAAATAAAATAAATACGTACATTGGATATAGATCATCTACATCTACATAATTATTTATCTGAGTGGCTGGACAGGACA
The DNA here is from genome assembly GCF_033978795.1 of Nerophis ophidion. Classification (NCBI taxonomy): domain Eukaryota; kingdom Metazoa; phylum Chordata; class Actinopteri; order Syngnathiformes; family Syngnathidae; genus Nerophis; species Nerophis ophidion. The sequence goes on along the minus strand of NC_084620.1, from coordinate 52,241,627 downwards.
AAATAAAAATGTTACTAATGTACTTACAGTGTGTATATCAAACACTGATGGAGAACTTTCTGGGCAAAAATAGAGCGACTTCCAATGGCCTGACTGTTTGCTGACTTTTGCTAACGTTTATTTACAGTTTAGAATGCAAACAGAACAGACAAATGTGTGCTTGCACCACAAATTGATTGTGAATGAACGACAATATACCCCCCGCGCACCAAAAAAAATAAAACGTGCAGTTCTCCTTAAAGTTCTGTCTCAAAGGTGAATAGAGGAGGTGAAAGGAGGATAAGACCGGGGTGACGTGTGTGCTGTCACACACACTCGCACCTCAAGCAGGCCCGCTCTTCCCATGCATGCCTTAGATATAAAAAGGTCCACCTGAGCAAATTGTGAGTGACAGATATTGAGGAAGGTATTGATCCCTCCGCTGAGGCCGGGAGAGAGGAGGCCAGTGTATGGCTGAGTAAATAAACTGCCATGAAGTGACGCGACATCTGTGCTGCGGAGGCTGTGATGGGGAAAAAAAAATATCAACTAGTGATAAAACACAATAACGGGTGTTGTTGATACGGTATGGTCATGGGAGCGCTGGACACATGAGTACTTTGAATATGACCAATGTTTGACCTTGTAACGACTTGGTATCGGATCGATACCTACATGTGTGGTATCATCCAAAACTAATGTCAGTTATCAAAGAAGAGAAGAATAAGTGATTATTACATTGGAACATAAGTGTAGCTAGAACATGTTAAAACAGAAAACAGGGCGACACCTACCCTTTACATCAGTATTTCTTCACCATATTATTATTGCTTTATTAAAAAGTTATATTTTATTGTATGATATGTAACTACTTGGTATCAGATCGATACCTAAATGTGTGGTATCATCCAAAACTAATGTCAAGTATCAAAGAAGAGAAGAATAAGTGATTATTAAATTTGAACAGAAGTGTAGATAGAACATGTTAAAACAGAAAACAGCGTGACACCTACCCTTTATAACAGTATTTTTTAAACATATTATTATTGCTTTATTAGGTATTATATTTTCTTGTACGATCCTGTAAATACTTGGTATCGGATTTGATACCTACATGTGTGGTATGATCCAAAACTAATGTCAAGTATCAAAGAAGAGAAGAATAAGTGATTATTACATTTTAATAGAAGTGTAGATAGAATATGTTAAAACAAAAAACAGGGCGACACCTACCCTTTGCATCAGTATTTCTTAACTATATTATTATTGCTTTATTAGAAAATTATATTTTATTGTATGATCCTGTAACTACTTGGTATCAGATCGATACCTAAATGTGTGGTATCATCCAAAACTAATGTCAAGTATCAAAGAAGAGAATAATTAGTGATTATTACATTTGAACAGAAGTGTAGATAGAACATGTTAAAACAGAAAACAGGGCGGCACCTACCCTTTACATCAGTATTTCTTAAACATATTATTATTGCTTTATTAGGTGTTATATTTTCTTGTACGATCCTGTAAATACTTGGTATTGGATTTGATACCTACATGTGTGATATCATCCAAAACTAATGTCAAGTATAGGACCAGATGAGTCGCCCGCTGGCCTCAAATAGCAGCACTTACCAGTGAGCTGCCTCTTCTTTTTAAATTTTTATTTATTTACTAGCAAGCTGGTCTCGCTTTGCTCACATTTTTAATTTTAAGAGAGTCAAAACTCAAATAGAATTCTAAAATCCAAGAAAATATTTGAAAGACTTGGTCTTCACTTGTTTAAATAAATTCATTTATTTTTTTACTTTGCTTCTTATGACTTTCAGAAAGACAATTTTTGAGAAAAAATACAACCCTAAAAATGGTTTTCGAATTTTTAAACACATATACCTTTTTACCTTTTAAATTCCTTCCTCTTCTTTCAGGACAATTTAAATCAATGATCAAGTTTTTTTATTGTAAAGAATAACAAATATATTTTAATTTAATTCTCCATTTAGCTTCTGTTTTTTCGACAAACAATATTTGTGAAATATTTCTGCAAACTTATTATGATTAAAATTAAAAAAAAAATATTCTGGCAAATCTAGAAAATCTGTAGAATCAAATGTAAAATCTTATTTCAAAGGCTTTTGAATTTATTTTAAAAACATTTGTTCTGGAAAATCTATAAGAAATAATGATTTGTCTTCGTTAGAAATATAGCTTGGTCCAATTTGTTATAAATTCTAACAAAGTGCAGATTGGATTTTAACCTTTTTAAAACATGTCATTAAAATTCTAAAATTAATGTTAATCAGGAAAGATTACTAATGATGTTCCATCATTTTTTATTTTTCAAAATGATTCAAATTAGCTACTTTTTGTCTTCATTTTTTTTGGTGGAATTTTTTATTCTAAAGAGTCGAAATTAAAGATAAACTGAACAAAATTTAATTTTCATTTTTTTTCGTGTTTTCACCTCTTTTAAACCGTTCAATTAAGTGTTTTTTTTCATCATTTATTCTTTACAAAAAAACCTTCCGAAAAAGAAAAAAAAATGTACGACGGAATGACAGACAGAAATGCCCATTTTTTAATATATATATATATATATTTTTTTTTATTAAAGGTAAATTAAGCAAATTGGCTATTTCTGGCAATTTATTTAAGTGTGTATCAAACTGGTAGCCATTTGCCTTAATCAGTACCCAAGAAGTAGCTCTTGGTTTCAAAAAGGTTGGTGACCCCTGCCCGAGAGTATGTACGCTAAAGGAGGAGTGGTCTAAGGAATCACTATCAGCCAGGTGGGCAGAGTAGGGGGGGGGCGGGGTTTACAGTTTGAATTCTGCCCGGTGACACATGACTCAAGCACCCCAGCTTTAATGCACCTTTTGTATGGAAATAGACCCGCCTTATGGGCCGAAAAATATGCTATATTGATGAAAAATACACTTTTAATAGCCTCAGTGAGTTGGCACTAAAAAGTGAAGTGAAGTGAATTATATTTATATAGCGCTTTTCTCTAGTGACTCAAAGCGCTTTACATAGTGAAACCCAATATCTAAGTTACATTTAAACCAGTGTGGGTGGCACTGGGAGCAGGTGGGTAAAGTGTCTTGCCCAAGGACACAACGGCAGTGACTAGGATGGCGGAAGCGGGAATCGAACCTGCAACCCTTTGAGTTGCTGGCACAGCCACTCTACCAACTGAGCTATGCCGCTAGAAAGTAACCCAAAGGTAAACGTTCTGACCTTTTCTGGGGCCGCATATAGAGTGAGGGGTGCGAGGGAGTCCCTATAAAGGCTGATTTGAACATTTGATGTTGCAAAATGTGTGGCTAGTGAAGCGGAATTGGTGGCTGTTTGACTTCAAGCATGAACCAGCGAGTGGAAGGGTGTGTGTGTGGCAGGCGGGTGGAGGGCAGGCTGAGGATATTGTTATTTTTCAGAGGACATGATGTGTCACACATTGCAATTACGCACACACACACACACACACATACACACACATACACACACACACACGCCGCGTGTCACTGCGCATTAGCGTTAGCTTTCTGCAGGCGCGGCGTCCAGACAATGACAGGCAGGCAGGAGCCGGGACATAATGAGAGCGAGCAGGAGGCCGTGCCGGCGCTCGCGCGCACGTGCACACTGAGGGCAGTCGCTCACGTGCGCGTGTGTGCGCATGCACGTGAGGGCAGTCGCTCGCGTAGCCTCTCAATTACCCAGCAGGCTTTTAGTGCCACTACAGCAAATTACCCTGGGCCCTGTCTCACTTAGAGACCTGTGACTGGCTGGCTGTGTGTGTGTGTGTGTGTGTGTGTGTGTGTGTGTGTGTGTGGTGTAAACAGTGGCTGGAGACCACGAGGTGCAGCACATGAAAAGCTCATTAATGTCTTTAAATACAACTACCTTTAAACTAATACCTCATACACACACAGACACACACACTCACACGCTGACACACACACACAGAGACACACACAAACACACATACTGACACACACACACAGACACATGCATAAAGACTCACGCATAAACACACACACACGCACAAACACACGGTGACATACACACACACGCACGCACAGACACACATGCATAAACACTCACGCATTAACACACACACACAAATGCATAAAATATCACACATAAACACACACACACACCCCCCCACACACACGCAGACACAAACACAGACACTCACACACTGACACACACACACACTGACACACACGCATGCACAGACACACTGACACAAACAGATAACACACACACACAGACACACGCACAAACACTCACACACACGCATACACACACAGACTGGTAACACACACACACAAACACACACACAAACACACGCACAAACACTCACACACACGCATACACACGCAGACTGGTAACACACACACAAAGATATTCACAAACACAAACACACACACACAGATACACGCACAGAGACAGAAACACACACACACACTTACACACGCATATACATACACACACAGATACACATGCACACACGCTGACAGACAGACACGCACACACAGACACACATTTGTGTGCACACACACACTTACACACACACACACACAAAGATACACATGCTGAGACACACACAGACTGATAACACACGCACACACACATACAGATACACAGACACGCATACACACACATGCATAAACACCCACGCATAAACACACACACACAAATGCATAAACACTCACACATAAACACACACACACACACCCCACACACATGCAGACACACAAACACGAAGAAACAAACACAGACACTCACACACTGACACACAAACACACACACGCATGCACAGACACACTGACACAAACAGATAACACACACACACAGACACACGCACAAACACACACACACACACACACGCATACACACACAGACTGGTAACACACACACACAGAAAGATAGATAACACACACAGATATACACAAACACAGACACACACAGATACACACACAGAGACAGAAACACACACACACACACACATGCATAAACACACACACAGACATGCACACACACACACTTACACACACATATACATACACAGACAGATACACATGCACACACGCTGACAGACAGACACGCACACACAGACACACATCCGTGTGCACACACACACAAACAGATACACATGCTGAGACACACACAGACTGATAACACACGCACACACACATACAGATACACAGACACGCTTACACACACACATGCATAAACACTCACGCATGAACACACACACACAAATGCATAAACACTCACACAAACACACACACACACCCCCCACACACACGCAGACACACAAACACAAAGACACAAACACAGACACTCACACACTGACACACAAACACACACACGCATGCACAGACACACTGACACAAACAGATAACACACACACACAGACACACGCACAAACACTCACACACACATACACACACACACACACACAAATAGATAACACACACACAGATACACGCACAGAGACAGAAACACACACACACACACACAGACACGCACACACACACACACACTTACACACGCATATACATACACACAGATACACATGCACACACGCTGACAGACAGACACGCACACAGACACACATTCGTGTGCACACACACAATTACACACACACACAAACAGATACACATGCTGAGACACACACAGACTGATAACACACGCACACACACATACAGATACACAGACACGCTTACACACACACATGCATAAACACTCACGCATGAACACACTCACACAAATGCATAAACACTCACACATAAACACACACACACACACACACCCCACACACACGCAGACACACAAACACAAAGACACAAACACAGACACTCACACACTGACACACAAACACACACACGCATGCACAGACACACTGACACAAACAGATAGCACATGCACAAACACTCACACACACACAGACTGGTAACACACACAGATAGATAACACACACACAGATATACACAAACACAGACACGCACAGAGACAGAAACACGCACACACACACACATGCATAAACACACACAGACACGCACACACACACACTTACACACGCATGTACATACACACACAGATACACATGCACACACGCTGACAGACAGACACACGCACACACAGACACACATTTGTGTGCACACACACACTTACACACACACAGATACACATGCTGAGACACACACAGACTGATAACACACGCACACACACATACAGATACACAAACACACATACACACACACACACACACACACACAAGCACACAGGTGCACAGAGAGATGACACACACAGACGCACACACAAACACAGAAGTGCACACAGATACAACACAGAGACGCATACACACACACACGCATGTACAAACACACACACAGACATACACACACCGATACACGCGCTGACACACACACATACTGATAACACACATACATACAGATACACAAACACACTGACACACACAGACATAAACACACCCACATACATATACGCATACACACACACAGAAGTGCACGGACAGATACAACACAGAGACGCATACACACACATACGCATGTACAAACACACACAGGTGCACAGAGAGATGACACACACAGAAGTGCACACAGATACAACACAGAGACACATACACACACACACACGCATGTACAAACACACACACAGACATACACACACCGATACACGCGCTGACACACACACATACTGATAACACACATACATACAGATACACAAACACACTGACACACACAGACATAAACACACCCACATACATATACGCATACACACACACAGAAGTGCACGGATAGATACAACACAGAGACGCATACACACACACACGCATGTACAAACACACACAGGTGCACAGAGAGATGACACACACAGAAGTGCACACAGATACAACACAGAGACACATACACACACACACACGCATGTACAAACACACACAGGTGCACAGAGAGATGACACACACAGAAGTGCACACAGATACAACACAGAGACACATACACACAAACACACGCATGTACAAACACACACACAGACATACACACACACCGATACACGCGCTGACACACACACATACTGATAACACACATGCATACAGATACACAAACACACTGAGACACACAGACATAAACACACCCACACACAGATACGCATACACACACACAGAAGTGCATGGAGAGATACAACACAGAGACGCACGCACACACACACACACACACACGTACAAACACATACACACAAAGACAGACACACACACACAAATACACGCAAACACGCTGACACACACGCACACACACACACTGACACACACACACACAAAGACAAGCCGTGGTTTTAGTTTTGTAGCTACACGTGGAAGAGGCGCCGCTGTGGTGGCAGATGATTGGAAGTCTTCCAAGTCCTGCAACCAACATCACTCATCTTCTCACATTATTTGCAGAGCATCTTTTCTGCCTGCACATATTCCCCCAAAGTCTCCATCCGGTCCGTCTCTTCTTATGCAAATGTGCGAGCGAGGTCACATGTCATCAGCACCTATGGCCAGTGACAGACTGAGGGGATGAAAAGCGGGGCCGATGGCCGAGGGGCCCCTCTGTGCTGAGATGAAACGTGGCGACTGCAAACTTGAAAAGACTTCCTGCCATTAGCCCCTCGGAGACCCCCCCCCCCCCAAGGAGACACCTCCACCTGGGCCGCATTACACCCACACACAGGAAGTGGCTTTACTGACACACCATGTGACCATCCTGTCAGACTCATGTCTCCTGAGGGCCACATGGAACACTTTCTTCTCCATGATGATATAAAAGTACTTAAGTTGGATCACTTTAAAAACTTTACTTGGAACTGCAGACCAAATTTAAGTGTCAAATATTTGCATTTGCAACCTTTTTTCTGTCAAAATGGAATCTTTATTTTAACCCTTCTGTATAATGATGTGGAGGGCCACAATAAAATGAGTTGGTGGGTCACATATATAACATGGTGCACCGCGTAAAATGACAGGCCACCATTAAATGATGTAGCAGTCCAGGTATATTTAAGATACAGGCCATTTTATAATCACTTGTCGTGGACCGCCACATCGTTTTATTCCTGAGAGCCATTTTATTTTATTGTGGCAAAGCACGATTAACTGAAATGGTGCTCAAAAATAAAATGAGGTGGCTGTTCATAATAAACGGTATGGTGAGCCGCATAAAATGATGTGGCGAACCACATTGAAATGATGTGGCGTTTGAAAATAAAGTTGCGGGCCACAATAAAATGATGTGGCAGACCACATAAAATGATGTGGTGGACCACTTCAAATGAAGTGGTGGCCCACAGACAATGAAGTGCCAGACCACGTACAATGATGTGGTGGACTACATACCATGATGTGGCAGACCACGTTAAAATTAAGTGGCAATTAAGAATAAAGTGTGTGTCCACAATAAAATGACGTGGTGGACCACATACAACGATGTGGTCCACCACTTCAAATGAAAAGGTAGACCACATCAAATGAAGTAGTGGACCACATACAATGATGTGGTGGACCACTTCAAATGAAGTGGTGGACCACATACAATGATGGCGGACCACGTACAATGATGTGGTGGACTACATACCATGATGTGGCAGACCACGTTAAAATTAAGTGGCAATTAAGAGTAAAGTGTGGGTCCACAATAAAATGAAGTGGTGGACCACATAAAACGATGTGGTGGACCACTTCATTTGAAGTGGTGGACCACATACAATGATGTAGCGGACCACTTCAAATGAAAAGTTGGACCACATCAAATGAAGTAGTCGACCACATACAATGACGTGGTGGACCACTTCAAATGAAGTGGCGGACCACATACAACGATGTGGTGGACCATTTCAAATGAAAAGGTGGACCACATCAAATGAAGTAGTGGACCATTTCAAATGAAAAGGTGGACCACATCAAATGAAGTAGTGGACCACATACAATGATGTGGTGGATCACTTCAAATGAAGTGGCGGACCACATACAACGATGTGGCAGACCACGTTAAAATAATTTGGCAAATAAAAATAAAGTGGGGGTCCACAATAAAATGATGTTGCGGCCCACATACAATGATGTGGAAGACCACATACAATGATGTGGAAGACCACATACAATGATGTGGTTGGCCACATAAAATTATGTGGTGGACCACTTCAAATGAAGTGGTCCACAACAAACAATGATGTGGCAGACCAAATACAATGATGTGGCAGACCACTTCAAATGAAGTAGTGGACCACATACAATGATGTGGTGGACCACTTCAAATGAAGTGGCGGACCACATACAACGATGTGGTGGACCATTTCAAATGAAAAGGTGGACCACATCAAATGAAGTAGTGGACCACATACAATGATGTGGTGGACCACTTCAAATGAAGTGGTGGACCACATACAACGATGTGGCAGACCACGTTAAAATAATTTGGCAAATAAAAATAAAGTGGGGGTCCACAATAAAATGATGTTGCGGCCCACATACAATGATGTGGCAGACCACATACAATTATGTGGAAGACCACATACAATGATGTGGTGGGCCACATAAAATTATGTGGTGGACCACTTCAAATGAAGTGGTGGACCACATACAATGATGTGGGGGACCACATACAATGATGTGGCGGACCACATACAATGATGTGGCGGACCACATACAATGATGTGGCGGACCACATACAATGATGTGGCGGACCACATACAATGATGTGGCGGACCACATACAATGATGTGGCGGACCACATACAATGATGTGGCGGACCACATACAATGATGTGGCGGACCACATACAATGATGTGGCGGACCACATACAATGATGTGGCGGACCACATACAATGATGTGGCGGACCACATACAATGATGTGGCGGACCACATACAAGGATGTGGCGGCCCACATACAAGGATGTGGCGGCCCACATACAATGATGTGGTGGACCACATACAATGATGTGGTGGACCACATACAATGATGTGGCGGCCCACATACAAGGATGTGGCGGCCCACATACAATGATGTGGCGGACCACATACAATGATGTGGCGGACCACATACAATGATGTGGCGGACCACATACAATGATGTGGCGGACCACATACAAGGATGTGGCGGCCCACATACAAGGATGTGGCGGCCCACATACAATGATGTGGTGGACCACATACAATGATGTGGTGGACCACATACAATGATGTGGCGGACCACATACAATGATGTGGGGGACCACATACAATGACGTGGCGGACCACATACAATGATGTGGCGGCCCACATACAATGATGTGGTGGACCACATACAATGATGTGGTGGACCACATACAATGATGTGGTGGACCACATACAATGATGTGGTGGACCACATACAATGATGTGGCAGACCACATACAATGATGTGGCGGCCGAAATAAAACGATGTGGCAGACCACATACAATGATGTGGCGGACCACATACAATGATGAAGTGAAGTGAAGTGAATTATATTTATATAGCGCTTTTCTCTAGTGACTCAAAGCGCTTTACATAGTGAAACCCAATATCTAAGTTACATTTAAACCAGTGTGGGTGGCACTGGGAGCAGGTGGGTAAAGTGTCTTGCCCAAGGACACAACGGCAGTGACTAGGATGGCGGATGCGGGATGATGTGGTGGACCACATACAATGATGTGGCGGCCCACATACAATGATGTGGCAGACCACATACAACGATGTGGTGGACCACATTAGAAGTATGTGGCATGCCACATTAAAATCATGGGACCGGCAATGTTAATATGAAGTGTTGATCCACTTTAAATGACGTTTAGGACCACATCAAATGCGGCGGCAGGCCACATAAATGATGGGACCATCCCCGTTGAAACGACCAGACCCAGGTCCAGGATGAAATAGCGGACCACCTCAAAATGATGCGGCCGGCGGGGCCCAATCAAAGGATGTTGGCCTTGAGTTTGGCAGCTGTGCTTGAGGGCAGACTAACAAGGAAGGATGAAAGAAGCATCACATCACGAGCAATGTGAGGTCTGTCCTTGGTCTTGTTAAGCAGTGACAATAAGACGTGCCCTCAGCCAGCCAAATTAATTATTTAGCCCGCTCACACTCGGAGGAAGGAGGGGAAGAAGGGAACGTCTTCTTGTTTTGCCGCTCAACTCTTGTCTAACGGCGTGTTCCGCAGCCTCAGATGTTAAACGCTGGGAATAATTTGCTTCTCAGCCGTCGGCGCAGATATTCGTCCTCGCCTGGAAAGCCCTGCTAGTACTTGTAAGACAATAGCTATTGTGCGGCGTGCGGCACACCAAGGGCGAGTCAGACAAAACCTCAAGTGTTTGTGCGGCCGGCAAACGCCTGCTAATTAATTTGATTATAAAGAGACAATTAAATACGCCGTGTGACTTCGTATCTCATGACCCTCGGCCTCGCTCCTATCTGCCGCCCTCGGCCCTAACATGACAGGAGCTGACACGTCCTTGTGTGTGTGTGTGTGTGTGTGTTCTTGTATGTCTGCCCTTCTTGAGACAAGAAGAAGGAAAAGTATCTTCCAAATGAGGAGGTGATTACATAAATCATGCTTCCAAAAACATTGCATCTTATAGAGATCCAAATACTAGAGTCTGTGAACATTGCTCCAAAGTCAGGATTTTTTGTTGTTGATTGAATGTGCATACAAAGTTGTGTGTGTGTGTGTGTTTCTAGCCTTCTTGAGACATGAAGAAGGAAAAGTATCTTCCATATGAGGAGGTGTGAACAAGTGATGATATAAATCATGCTCCCAATTATATTGCATCTAAAAGAGCGATCAAATACAAGAGTCTGTGAACATTGCTCCAAAGTCAGGATTTTTTTGTTGTTGATTGAATGTGCATACAATGACTGTGTGTGTGTTTGTGTGTTTCTAGCCTTCTTGAGACATGAAGGAAAAGTATCTTCCATATGAGGAGGTGTGAACAAGTGATGACATAAATCATGCTCCCAATAACATTGCGTCTAATAGAGAGCAATATACTAGAATCCGTGAACATTGCTCCAAAGTCAGGATTTTTTTGTTGATTCAATCTGCATACAAAAGAGTGTGTATGTGTGTGTTTCTCCCCTTCTTGAGACATGAAGAAGGAAAAGTATCTTCCATATGAGGTGTTAACAAGTGATGATATAAATCATGCTCCCAATTATATTGCATCTAAAAGAGCGATCAAATACAAGAGTCTGTGAACATTGCTCCAAAGTCAGGATTTTTTTGTTGTTGATTGAATGTGCATACAATGACTGTGTGTGTGTTTGTGTGTTTCTAGCCTTCTTGAGACATGAAGGAAAAGTATCTTCCATATGAGGAGGTGTGAACAAGTGATGACATAAATCATGCTCCCAATAACATTGCGTCTAATAGAGAGCAATATACTAGAATCCGTGAACATTGCTCCAAAGTCAGGATTTTTTTGTTGATTCAATCTGCATACAAAAGAGTGTGTATGTGTGTGTTTCTCCCCTTCTTGAGACATGAAGAAGGAAAAGTATCTTCCATATGAGGTGTTAACAAGTGATGATATAAATCATGCTCCCAATTATATTGCATCTAAAAGAGAGATCAAATACAAGAGTATGTGAACATTGCTCCAAAGTCAGGATTATTTTTGTTTGATATAATGTGCATACAAGTGTGTGTGTGTGTGTGTGTGTGTGTGTGTGTGTGTGTGTGTGTGTGTTTCTCCCCTTCTTGAGACATGAAGAAGGAAAAGTATCTTCCATATGAGGGGGTGTGAACAAGTGATGATATAAATCATGATCCCAATAAAATTGCATCTAAAAGAGCCAAATACTACAGTCCATGAACATTGATCCAAAGTCAAGATTTTTTGTTGTTGATTTAATGTGCACACAAAAGTGTGTGTGTGTGTGTGTGTGTGTGTGTTTCTAGCCTTCTTGAGACGGCGTGGCGCAATGGGAGAAGGACCGTGCGCAACCCGAGGGTCCCTGGTTCAAATCCCACCTAGTACCAACCTCGTCACGTCCGTTGTGTCCTGAGCAAGACACTTCACCCTTGCTCCTGATGGGTGCTGGTTGGCGCCTTGCAGGCAGCTCCCTCAAATCTGTGTGTGAATGTGTGTGTGAATGGGTAAATGTGGAAGTAGTGTCAAAGCGCTTTGAGTACCTTGAAGGTAGAAAAGCGCTATACAAGTATAACCCATTTATCATTTAACATGAAGAAGGAAAAGTATCTTCCATATGAGGAGGTGTGAACAAGTGATGATATAAATCATGCTCCCAGTTACATTGCATCTAAATGAGGGATCAAATACAAGAGTATGTGAACATTGCTCCAAAGTCAGAATTTATTTTGTTGATTCAATGTGCATAAAAAAGACTGTGTGTCTTCGTGTGTTTCTAGCCTTCTTGAGACATGAAGAAGGAAAAGTATCCTCCATATGAGGAGGTGTGAACAAGTGATGACATAAATCATGCTCCCAATAACATTGCGTCTAATAGAGAGCCAAATACTAGAGTCTGTGAACATTGATCCAAAGTCAGGATTTTTTTTGTTGATTCAATCTGCATACAAAAGAGTGTGTGTGTGTGTGTTTCTAGCTTTCTTGAGACATGAAGAAGGAAAATTATCTTCCATATGAGGAGGTGTGAACAAGTGATGATATAAATCATGCTCCCAATTATATTGCATCTAAAAGAGAGATCAAATACAAGAGTATGTGAACATTGCTCCAAAGTCAGGATTATTTTTGTTTGACATAATGTGCATACAAGTGTGTGTGTGTTTCTAGCCTTTTTGAGACACGAAGAAGGAAAAGTATCTTCCATATGAGGAGGTGTGAACAAGTGATGATATAAATCATGCTCCCAATAAAATTGCATCTAAGAGAGCCAAATACTACAGTCCATGAACATTGATCCAAAGTCAAGATTGTTTGTTGTTGATTTAATGTGCACACAAAAGTGTGTGTGTGTGTGTTTCTCCCCTTCTTGAGACATGAAGAAGGAAAAGTATATTCCATATGAGGAGGTGTGAACAAGTGATTATATAAATCATGCTCCCAATTATATTGCATCTAAAAGAGATCAAATACAAGAGTATGTGAACATTGCTCCAAAGTCTGAAATTTTTTTTGTTGACTCAATGTGCATACAAAAGACTGTGTGTGTTCGTGTGTTTCTAGCCTTCTTGAGACATGAAGAAGGAAAAGTATCTTCCATATGAGGAGGTGTGAACAAGTGATGACATAAATCATGCTCCCAGTAACATTGCGTCTAATAGAGAGCCAAATACTAGAGTCCGTGAACATTGCTCCAAAGTCAGGATTTTTTTGTTGATTCAATCTGCATACAAAAGAGTGTATGTGTGTGTGTGTTTCTCCCTTTCTTGAGACATGAAGAAGGAAAAGTATCTTCCATATGAGGAGGTGTGAACAAGTGATGATATAAATCATGCTCCCAATTATATTGCATCTAAAAGAGAGATCAAATACAAGAGTATGTGAACATTGCTCCAAAGTCAGGATTATTTTTGTTTGATATAATGTGCATACAAGTGTGTGTGTGTTTCTAGCCTTCTTGAGACATGAAGAAGGAAAAGTATCTTCCATATGAGGAGGTGTGAACAAGTGATGATATAAATCATGCTCCCTATAAAATTGCATCTAACAGAGCCAAATACTAGTCCATGAACATTGATCCAAAGTCAAGATTTTTTGTTGTTGATTTAATGTGCACACAAAAGTGTGTGTGTGTGTGTGTGTGTGTTTCTAGCTTTCTTGAGACATGAAGAAGGAAAAGTATCTTCCATATGAGGAGGTGTGAACAAGTGATGATATAAATCATGCTCCCAATTATATTGCATCTAAATGAGGGATCAAATACAAGAGTATGTGAACATTGCTCCAAAGTCAGGATTTTTCTTGTTCATATTATGTGCATACAAAAGTGTGTGTGTGTGTTTGTGTGTTTCTAGCCTTCTTGTGTAATGAAGAAGGAAAAGTATCTTCCATATGAGGAGGTGTGAACAATTGATTATATAAATCATGCTCCCAATAACATTGCATCTAATAGATAATCAAATACTAGTCGGTGAACATTGCTCCAAAGTCAAGATTTTTGCTGTTGATATAATGTGCACACAAAAGTGTGTGTGTGTGTGTGTGTGTTTCTCCCCTTTTTGAGACATGAAGGAAAAGTATCTTCCATATGAGGAGGTGTGAACAAGTGATGATATAAATCATGCTCCCAATTATATTGGATCTAAAAGAGAGATCAAATACAAGAGTATGTGAACATTGCTCCAAAGTCAGGATTATTTTTGTTTGACATAATGTGCATACAAGTGTGTGTGTGTTTCTAGCCTTTTTGAGACACGAAGAAGGAAAAGTATCTTCCATATGAGGAGGTGTGAACAAGTGATGATATAAATCATGCTCCCAATAAAATTGCATCTAACAGAGCCAAATACTACAGTCCATGAACATTGATCCAAAGTCAAGATTTTTTGTTGTTGATTTAATGTGCACACAAAAGTGTGTGTGTGTGTGTGTGTGTTTCTAGCTTTCTTGAGACATGAAGAAGGAAAAGTATCTTCCATATGAGGAGGTGTGAACAAGTGATGATATAAATCATGCTCCCAATTATATTGCATCTAAATGAGGGATCAAATACAAGAGTATGTGAACATTGCTCCAAAGTCAGGATTTTTCTTGTTCATATTATGTGCATACAAAAGTGTGTGTGTGTGTGTGTGTGTTTGTGTGTTTCTAGCCTTCTCGAGTAATGAAGAAGGAAAAGTATCTTCCATATGAGGAGGTGTGAACAAGTTATTATACAAATCATGCTCTCAATAACATTGCATCTAAAAGATAATCAAATACTAGTCTGTGAACATTGCTCCAAAGTCAGGATTTTTGTGGTTTATATAATGTGCACACAAAAGTGTGTGTGTGTGTGTTTCTCCCCTTCTTGAGACATGAAGAAGGATAAGTATCTTCCATATGAGGAGGTGTGAACAAGTGATGACATAAATGATGGTCCCAATAACATTGCATCTAACAGAGTCAAATACTAGAGTCTGTGAACATTGCTCCAATGTCAGGATTTTGTTGTTGTTGATTAAATGTGCACACAAAAGTGTGTGTGTGTGTGTGTGTTTCTAGCCTTGTTGAGACATGAAGAAGGAAAAGTATCTTCCATATGAGGAGGTGAGAACAAATGATGACATAAATGATGGTCCCAATAACATTGCATCTAACAGAGTCAACTACTAGAGTCTGTGAACATTGCTCCGAAGTCAGGATTTTTTTTTGTTGATTCAATGTGCATACAAAAGTGTGTTGTTGAGTTGAGTTTATACCAAAAAGTTCTATTTTGGTTTCATCTGACCACATAACATTCTCTCAATCCTCTGCTGTATCATCCATGTATCCATTTTGGTATAAACTCAACTCGTCGTGTTTGGAGGAAGAAGAATACTGAGTTGCATCCCAAGAACACCATACCTACTGTTAAGCATGGGGGTGGAAACATCATACTTTGTGGCTGTTTTTCTGCTAAGGGGACAGGACGATTGATCCGTGTTAAGGAAAGAATAAATGGGGCCATGTATCGTGAGATTTTGAGCCAAAACCTCCTTCCATCAGTGAGAGCTTTGAATGGTTGACCAAATACTTATTTTCCACCATAATTTACAAATAAATTCTTTAAAATTCCTGGATTTTTTTTTTCACATTCTGTCTCCCACAGTTGAAGTGTACCTATGATGAACATTACAGACCTCTGTCATCATTTTAAATGGGAGAACTTTCACAATCGCTGGCTGACTAAATACTTTTTAGCCCCACTGTATATATACAAATATAAAGACAATATAACATACATCCATAAAAGTGGATGCATATGCAAAAATGCAGGATATTTATCTGTACAGTAATCTATTTATATCTCCACCTTATTGCTGCTCTTTTATCCGAATGCAACACAATTTTGTTTTTATCTGTACTATAAATTTCTAATTTGAATGACAATTTAAAAAAAGGAAGTCCCAGTCTTTTTCTTGCAAACTTTTGGCTTACGTTGAGTGAAATTACGACTTTTATCATAACTCTAGAGCAGGGGTCGGGAACCTTTTGGGCTGAGAGAGCCATGAAAGCCAAATATTTCAAAATGTATTTCAGTGAGAGCCATATCATATTTTTTAACACCGAATACAACTAAATGTGTGCATTTTTAAGTAAGACCAACATTTTTAGAGTATAATAAGTATTCAATTCTTTTTAATAACATAGTTATTCTGAAGCTAACCAATAATAAATAAAATGTCATGTCTGTTGAGCATGTTTTTGTTTGGCCATGTGCTGTTTGTCCTTTGGACTCTTTAAGTTCCTGTTTTTTTCCACTCCCTTGTCTGGTTTCCTTGGTTACTCATTTTGTCCACCTGTCTCTGGTGGACAAAATGCCCGCTCGCCTGCTTCCCGAGCACTAATCAGAGGCAGTATTTAAGCTCGTCTTTGCCAGTCAGTCGCCCTGGCGTCAATGTGATCTTTTCTTGCTCTGTGCTGACTTGTTTCATGCCTTGCCATAGTTTCGTGCTTCATGCCATGCCAAGTAAGTTTTGTTTGTTTATGTTCATCGTCTTTTTATGCGTTAGCTTTGTTCCTTAGCCCAAGTTGTGCCTCCGCTGTGAGCGATTTTTGTTTGTATCTTTTTTTAGTTGAAATTAAATCATGTTTTTACCTAAATGCCATGTCCCGAGTAGTCCGTCTACCTTCCCGGGGGAACGACCCTGCAGCAAGCTGCGACCTCCCCCATCGTGACATAAAATACTTCTTACCATTAATGCGACTTCTTGAACAGGTGCGGTAGAAAAACGGATGGATGGATTTAAATGCATGAGAATGTTTTATATTTTGCACGTTATTTTTAGCGCTGTGATTACCAGCGAAATTATTAATAATTATCGTGTTAAGCAATGTCAACTAAGATTCATCTGAGAGCCAGATGCAGTCATCAAAAGGGCCACATCTGGCTCTAGAGCCATATGTTCCCTACCCCTGGTCTAGAGGTAGACATTTTTTGGAGGTCTCAAGGTCAGAAATACCAGAAAGTGAGTGTGTGTGTGCATTTGAAGGAACATTCTGCACAAAACAATGTGCCCTTGATGGAGTGAAGTGGCCTTCATAATTATTTCTGCACAGCCTTCCCCAATCACACTCTTCCTCATCAGAATTCCTCATCTGCCACTTCCCCTTCTCCCGTTTAAGTCTGCTTATCATTCTTCCTGCTCGCCCCCTCGCCCGGCCGCTCCGAGGGAGCCGTAATGAGTAGCTTTGAAACAAGTGGGGGGAGTAATGGTCACCTTGATAATGATGATGGGTGCAAGGGGTCTCGCTCATTCATGTTAGCGCGAGGAGAGACCGGGCCCTTCTTTTTGTTGCCGGCAATTTGACCAAATCAAGACTATGTTTCGGACAATAGGGCGCGCCCACTGAATAAAACATTTAAAAAAAGTTTCCCCATATATTAGCCACACCGGACTATAAAAAACAGATATATATGACTTATTTACACAGAAATATTCTGTAAATGTTTATTTACATATCTTCATTGTTTCCATACGGCGTCTGTAACAGGGCAGTAAAACGGCGGAGCAAACAAAACAGAAGTCATGGTCATGCCCAAGCTAGCTCTCCAATCTGCTAAAGAGAGTCAATAACTCCACGCTGACCTTTTGGTGAATTTACTGAGGAATTTGTTAAAGTGAAGCAATACAAAAAGAATGTTGATGTCAGTTAATAATACTAACACACCCACTAAATCTAAAAATACATTTTGTATCCATATGTTAGCCGCACTGGACTACATATTTGTTGTGAAATGACTTATTTACATATCTTCATTGTTTCCATACGGCGTCTGTAACAGGGCAGTAAAACGGTGGAACAAACAAAACAGAAGTCATGGACCCACTAACTGCACAAGCTAGCTCTCCAATCTACTAAACAGAGTCAATAACTCCACGCTGACCTTTTGGTGAATTTACTGAGGAATTTGTGAAAGTGAAACAATACAAAAAGAATGTTGATGTCAGTTAATAATACTAACACACCCACTAAATCTAAAAATACATTTTGTATCCATATGTTAGCCGCACTGGACTACTTATTTGTTGTGAAATGACTTATTTACACAGACATATTCTGTAAATGTTTATTTACATACCTTCATTGTTTCCATACGGTGTCTGTAACAGGGCAGTAAAACAGCGGAACAAACAAAACAGAAGTCATGGTCAAGGACCCACTAACAGCACAAGCTAGCTCTCCAATCCGCTAAACAGGGCCAATAACTCCACGCTGACCTTTTGGTGAATTTACCGAGGAATTTGTGAAAGTAAAACAATACAAAAAGAATGTTGATGTCAGTTAATAATACTAACACACCCACTAAATCTGATAATACATTTTGTATCCATATGTTAGCCGCACTGGACTACTTATTTGTTGTGAAATGACTTATTTAAACAGAAATATTCTGTAAATGTTTATTCACATTTTAGGCTGGAATTTACGGTAATAGTGAAGTGAATTATATTTATATAGCGCTTTTCTCGAGTGACTCAAAGCGCTTTACATAGCGAAACCCAATATCTAAGTAAAGTGTCTTGCCCAAGGACACAACGGCAGTGACTAGGATTGCGGAAGCGGGAATCGAACCTGCAACCCTCAAGCGGCTGGCACGGCCACTCTACCAACCGAGCTATGCCGCCCCTAATAAATGAACAATATGGACTAAACATAGAATCTCTGATTTTTTTCAGAAGGTCAAGTGCCCATCCATCTTCTAGCTTTCCATAGCGTTCTACTCGTATGGATTCTTGGTTCGTCGCTCCGAAACAAGGTTTGCAAGTTTTACAATACAACTAAAACAATTCTTACTTACTAAGCCAAGCGTGATCACATGTGTACGTGCTATTGTCATGCGATGAAGCAAGTGTTATTAGCGTTAGCATATATGCTAACACGTTTACGAGTGTCTGTGTTAGTATTATTAACTTACAATAACATTATTTTTTAATTGTTTCAGTTGGAGAGTCTGTTTAGCAGATTGGAGAACAAGCTTGCGCAGCTCGTAGGTCCATGACTTTTGTTTTGTTTGTACAGCCATTTTACTGCCCTAGTACAGACACTGTTTGGAAACAATGAAGGGATGTTTGTTTTTTTTACATTTATAGATAATTTCTTTATATATAAGTCATTTCACAACAAATATATCTGTGGTGCAGCTAGTATGTGGATTAAACAAAGTGTCCTAAGATTTAGTGGGTGCGGCTTATACACCGAGTAGTTTGGATGGATCCAGGGGGTCTTGTGTGAGGCTGAGACAGTCCATCTCTACTAGTTGGGTGGGATGGGGGTTGGGGGGGGACTGGGGGGGGGACATGAAAGCGCCTTCATTAGCCGAGCCGAAAGACTCGTATATTTCTCACAGGGCATAAAAGGCCATTGTAAAAACGCCCTCTGTTCCCTTTCAAACATAAAAGGTGTCAGGCGGCACAAAAGGATTCCAGCCAGGATCATTATTGAACAAACCGGCCGGCGACAAAAAGAAGGAAGGGGGCGGGGGGCTAGGGGAAGGGGGGGGATCGCGATTAGACGTCGTGTTCGCACGAGCATTTTCTACTTCTTTTTTTTACAAACGTGCACAATAGCTCTGCCGCTTCTGTGTGGCACTTTAAGTCTTACCTGGAGACAAACCCTGTT
>NC_084620.1:52140853-52218353 GCF_033978795.1 Nerophis ophidion | reverse complement strand
CGTGTCGGATGTGTTAATGTCCTTGCGTATTACCTTTGCTTGGTAAACGACTGATGTCTGTAAGCACCTTCCGTTGAGAGGGCAATCAGGTTTCTTGCGACAGTTACATTCATTATTGGTTTCAGAGTCGTTTAGTCTGGGGGTAGGCAGTCCTTTTGCAATTGCTTTGTTGTGGTTTGAAATGATTTGTTGCATGTTATTCATACAGCTGTAGCTCAATTTAATGTTGTTCTTGTTGAATATTTTTCTTAGGGTGTTGCCTTTGGGGAAGTGTTTGTCGATCAGAGTGAGGAACTTGTGGCCGATGTTGGTTGAGACGTCTTTGCTGAATGGCGGATTGTACTAGATGATGTTGTTTCGTTTTCTGCTCTTTTTTGGTTGGTTTCCTGGAGTGGGTTCATAGGTGAGGGTGAAGTTGTATCCGCTTTCATCAAGTGCTTTCTGGTACGTGGGGGTTGCTTGGTCGAATTCAGGTTTGCTGGATGACAGCATCGATAGCCTTTTATTAATTCCGGTAGGTATTCTTTTCGTGGTGGTGGGTGGGTGGTTGCTGTCGTGGTGCACGTATTGGAGTGTTGTGTTGGGTTTCGTGAATGGTTGGTAGCTGTTATTTCTCAGGTTGAAAGTGACGTCGAGGAAGTTGACGGTTTGCTTGTTGGCTTCAATCGTGATCCGTAGGCCGTTTTCTTTGAAGATTTGGCATATGCGCTTCTTGGTGTTCTCGCTGCTCCTTGGCGAGGCGCGGCACACTGCCAGTCCGTCATCACGGTAAAAACCAAGGTTCAGGTTGAGGCTAGCAAGCTGGGAGAGGAGGAAACTCCCAACGAGTTCGCACGTTTCTGCTCCGTCAAAACTCCCCATAGTAACGTCAAATGTTGAATTGTTCTTTTTTTGCCATGGTGTACTGTTGTGGATGAGTATGGAGTTCTTTGCGTGGATGACGATGTTTCTTTCGTTGCCTGTGATTGAGTCGTAGTCCGAGGCGAAGTTTAGTGCTTGGGTCAGTAGGTCTTGCGTGATGGAAGGGTAAAATTCTTCGATGTCGAAGGAGATAAAGTTGTGTTGTTGTTTGTTTTGGATGTTGTTAAACCATTTGATTACTGCTGCTGTATTTCTCCATTGGTTGAGTGGTGTTTTGTCCTCTATTTTTGCGTTGATTCTGTCCAGGATTATTTTGCTGATTTTTCCTATTTCGGATTTAGTTGGGTTTATTAGTCGGCATGTTGGGTTATTTGCGAAGTTGGGTTTGTGGTCCTTCAATGTGATGAAGGCTTCTTTGTTGGCTGTGGCGTCCACCCTGTCCTCAATGTCCAGTTCGGTTGCGATCCGCTTGTTTTCCAGGTGGATGTTCTGTAAAGTGTTGGGTTGCGCTTTTTTGTATGATTTGGTGATGCTTTTGTCCAGTAAAGAATTATGTTCTGGTATGTCCATTCTGTAGAAGTTTGTGGTTTTATCGGCGGCTATGATGAGGTTGCTTACTTTCTTGATGCGCTCCGTGTCATTTTTCAGCTTGGTGAGGAATGGGTTGCGGGCTGGCTTAAATTTGACTGATTGTATCATTTTGAGCATGTCGTTCTCAAAGTCATTTAATTCCTTGACTGTGGGTGGGTTCTTGGTAGATTTGAATCCGTAAGTTTCCTTTTGCGTTCCTTTTGTTTCAGGGTGGAGGAAAAAGTGTGCTTTCCACCGCATCCTTCTTAGGAAGTGTTCCGTCTTTTCTATGAGTCTTTGCTTGTAGTCCTTCTGCGCGGGTATGGACATTAACACATCCGACACGTACGTAGGATTAACCGAAGGAGCGTTCAAAACAAGATGGAATAATCACAACGCCTCCTTTAGAAACCAGACTTTGCAGAATTCTACAGAACTCAGCAAACACATTTGGAACCTCAAAGACAATAATGTTGAATATTCAATAACATGGCAAATTCTTGCATCCAGCACACCTTACAACAGTGGTAATAAAAGATGCAACCTATGCTTAAAAGAGAAACTGTTTATTATATATCATCCAGATCTATCATCCCTCAACAAGTGCAGTGAAATCATTTCAACATGCCGCCACAGACGGAAACACCTCCTAGGTAACACATGAGCCAATCACCACACCCTACGCCTGCCTGTACCCACCCACTCTGTTCACTATATAAACCATTGTATGTGAATGCTTCCATTAAAATCTCCTGATGATTGAGGGAACCCCTCATGAAACAGATCTGTAGAGATGAAGTAGTCTTGTGATTTTTTTCCCACACCTACATATTGCGCTCTACCACGGTATCGAGCACTATTCTCTGGATAATCCAATCAAGACATATATATATATATATATATATATATATATATATATATATAGTAATCAAATACAAGACCTATATAATATATAACAATAGTATATAGATGATATACAAGGCTGTGGTCAAAGATGCATAAATAATGGATTCATAATTGAAACTTCGCCCCTGGATGGTAAAAGTAAAGGTAAAGGAATGGTGAGGCATGTAAACATTGCAAAAGTCAGAGCTGCTCCCGGGAGTCCTTGGGAAGATAATGGCCACACAACTCCTCTTCTGTGTGCCAGCCTCCACTCACAATGGAGGATTTCAATGGCGGCGCTCTCCCGCCTCCCGAGCGCGGGGAAGGTGACCCGCGCTGGCTGGCAGAGCACCTCAATTACTGGTAGCTTGCCACAGTCAGAGGTGTCTCCATTTCACGCCGAGCTAACCGCCATTGTTGCCACGCCACTCGCCGGGAGGTCATCCCTCGCCAAACACGAGCGGGGCTCGGGGAGGACGCAGGAAAATGGATATCAGTGCAGGGAGTCGCCACAAAAGGGAGAGATTGACCCGCGCTGCACACCAGACAACGCTGCAGCTACAACGGCTTTTTATGCTCGGCCGTACAAAAGCAATGGACTCTTCCATTATAACGCCAGCCTGCAGCCATGACCTAAACCCATGCAGTGACACGCACTACATACAGCATTTTATCATCATCTCTTTTCTTAGAAGTGAACCGATAAGAAAAGGATATGTCCGTGTGGATTTTTGACGCCACTTCCAGAAAATACAGTCAGCCTTTGACCTCGCCAAGGACACATATGAGACCCACCTTGCACGCCAACAACTGCAGGATGTGGCAATCATTGCAAAAATCAAATCAATCAATCAAAAAATCAATGTTAACTTATAGAGGCCCACATCACCAGTGTCTCAAAGGGCTGCACAAGCCACAACCACATCCTGGGCTCAGATCCCACATCAGAGCAAGGAAAAACTCGACCAAGTGGGATGACAATGAGAAACCTTGGAGGGTACCGCAGATGTGGGTACCCCCAACCCTGGGCGACCCATGGAATGGATCTACCGTAATATTGTGAGGGTCCAGTCCATAGAGGATCTAACATAATAGTGTGCGAGTCCAGTCCATATTGGATCTCACATAATAGAGAGTCCAGTCCATAGTGGATTAACATAATAGTGTGAGAGTCCAGTCCATTGTGGATCTAACATAATAGAGAGAGTCCAGTCCATAGTGGATCTAAAATATTAGTGAGAGTCCAGTCCATAGTGGATCCAACATAATAGTGAGAGTCCGGTCCATAGTGGATCTAACATAATAGTGAGAGTCCAATACATAGTGGATTTAGTTAATAGTGTGAGAGTCCAGTCCATAGTGGATCTAACATAATAGTGTGAGAGTCCAGTCCATAGTGGATCTATTTAATAGTGTGAAAGTCCAGTCCATAATAGATTTAACATAATAGTGAGGGAGTCCAGTCCATAGTGGATCTAACATAATAGTGTGAGAGTCCAGTCCACAGTGGATCTAACATAATAGTGTGAGAGTCCAGTCCATAGTGTATCTAACATAATAGTGAGAGTCCAGTCCATAGTGGATCTAACATAATAGTGAGGGTCCAATCCATAGTGGATTTAGTTAATAGTGTGAAAGTCCAGTCCATAGTGGATCTAACATAATAGTGAGAGTCCAATCCATTGGGGATCTAAAATAATAGTGTGAGAGTCCAGTCCATAGTGCATTTAACATAATGGTGTGAGAGTTCAGTCCATAGTGGATCTAACATAATAGTGTGAGAGTCCAGTCCATAGTGGATCTAATACAATAGTGAGAGTCCAGTCCATAGTGGATCTAACATAATAGTGAGAGTCCAGTCCATAGTGGATCTAACATAATAGTGTGAGTCCAGTCCATTGTGGATCTAACATAATAGTGTGTGACTCCAGTCCATAGTGGATCTAACATAATAGTGTGAAAGTCCAGTCCATAGTGGATCTAACATAATAGTGAGAGTCAAGTCCATAGTGGATCTAACATAATAGTGAGAGTCCAGTCCATAGTGGATCTAATATAATAGTGTGAGAGTCCAGTCCATAGTGGATCTAACATAATAGTGTGAGAGTCCAGTCCATGGTGGATCTAACATAATAGTGAGAGTCCAATCCATAGTGGATCTAGTTAATAGTGTGAAAGTCCAGTCCATAGTAGATCTAACATAATAGTGTGAGAGTCCAGTCCATAGTGGATCCAACATAATGAGAGTCCAGTCCATAGTGGATCTAACATAATAAAGAGAGTCCAGTCCATAGTGGATCTAACATAATAGTCTGATAGTTCAGTCCATAGTAGATCTAATATAATAGTGAGAGACCAGTCCATAGTGGAGCTAACATAATAGTGAGAGTCCAATCCATAGTGGATCCAACATAATAGTGAGAGTCCAGTCCATGGTGGATGTAGTTAATAATGTGAGAGTCCAGTCCATAGTGGATCTAACATAATAGAGAGAGTCCAGTCCATAGTGGATCTAACATAATAGTGAGAGTCCAGTCCATAGTGGATCTAACATAATAGTGAGAGTCCGGTCCATAGTGGATCTAACATAATAGAGAGAGTCCAGTCCATAGTGGATCCAACATAATAGTGATAGTCCAGTCCATAGTGGATCAAACATAATAGTGATAGTCCAGTCCATTGTGGATCCAACATAATAGAGAGAGTCCAGTCCATAGTGGATCTAACATAATAGAGAGAGTCCAGTCCATAGTGGATCTAACATAATAGAGAGAGTCCAGTCCATAGTGGATCTAACATAATAGAGAGAGTCCAGTCCATAGTGGATCTAACATAATAGTGAGAGTCCAATCCATAGTGGATCTAGTTAATAGTGTGAAAGTCCAGTCCATAGTAGATCTAACATAATAGTGTGAGAGTCCAGTCCATAGTGGATCCAACATAATAAGGAGAGTCCAGTCCATAGTGAATCCAACATAATAAAGAGAGTCCAGTCCATAGTGGATCTAACATAATAGTCTGATAGTTCAGTCCATAGTAGATCTAATATAATAGTGAGAGACCAGTCCATAGTGGATCTAACATAATAGAGAGAGTCCAGTCCATAGTGGATCCAACATAATAGTGAGAGTCCAGTCCATAGTGGATCTAACATAATAGAGAGAGTCCAGTCCATAGTGAATCTAACATAATAGTGATAGTCTAGTCCATAGTGGATCAAACATAATAGTGATAGTCCAGTCCATAGTGGATCTAACATAATAGAGAGAGTCCAGTCCATAGTGGATCTAACATAATAGAGAGAGTCCAGTCCATAGTGGATCTAACATAATAGAGAGAGTCCAGTCCATAGTGTATCTAACATAATAGAGAGAGTCCAGTCCATAGTGGATCTAACATAATAGAGAGGGTCCAGTCCATAGTGGATCTAACATAATAGAGAGAGTCCAGTCCATAGTGGATCTAACATAATTGTGATAGTCCAGTCCATAGTGGATCAAACATAATAGTGATTGTCCAGTCCATAGTGGATCTAACATAATAGAGAGAGTCCTGTCCATAGTGGATCTAACATAATAGAGAGAGTCCAGTCTATAGTGGGACCAGCCATAATAATGATCTAGAGAGCATGAGAAAGCAAACAACACATCTGACATGGTTATCTATTAGGTATTTAAATATTGAATAGCTCGTTATTTGTTTTGTTTTATTAAAATGTACACCCAACATTTTAGTGGACAATATCTATAAATGTTTCTTTATTAAACATCATGCAGATCAACACACTGAACATAGACGCAGGACAATTTCTTATCCAGTCCCGTAGTGCCCTTTTCTGCCCGTTACGAATAAAGTATTCAAAATTATATTTTTGAAAAAGTTTTACCAGCTAATTCTCCCGCTATACTGGCACTAATGACCTACTAATACATTTAAAAATGTTTTATATTCCTTTTGAAAAATGCCAGTACTATTTTTTTTTCCACGTACGTGATGACTGGCCGTGGTGACATTGCTGGTAATAATGAGTCAACACACACACACACACACACACACACACATACACACACACACACACACATAGTGCACTTACAAACGGAAACATTTGGAGACAACAGGGAGAGAGTGAACATATTTGGTTTTAAATACTCATGATATAGGCCAAACTATGAACACTGAAAAGGTGCTTTAAAACCAGTAACGGCCCTCCACAGTGTTTTAGTCGCTTCTAAATCACTAACCCTGGCCTGCATGGCGACAAATAAACTACCATTATCACTGAAGGACGACAAATAGCTAAACATGCTGCGCTACACAACATAAGAGGATACAAGCAAGCTAGCACCCCTGAATGGATCCATACAAACATTGACTGTAATGATACCAAGTACAAGAGCCCTATATAGTCAATCATACAATCTATATTTGTTTATTATTAGCACAAAATCTTTTGTCATTTATCATCCAAAACTAATGTCAGGTATCAAAGAAGAGAAGAATAAGTGATGATTACATTTTACCAGAAGTGTAGATAGAATATGTTAAAACAGAAAACAGGGTGGCACCTACCCTTTACATCAGTATTTCGTAACCATATTATTATTGGTTTATTAGGTATTATATTTTGTTGTAAGATCCTGTAACTACTTGGTATCTGATCGGTATCTAAATGAGTGGTATAATCCAAAACTAGTGTCAAGTATCAAAGAAGAGAAGAATAAGTGATGATTACATTTGAACAGAAGTGTAGATAGAACATGTTAAAAGAGAAAACAGCGCGACACCTACCCTTTGTATCAGTATTACCCTTTATATCAGTATTTCTTCACCATATTATTATTACTTTATTAAAAAATTATATTTTATTGTATGATCCTGTAACTACTTGGTATCACATAGATACCTAAATGTGTGGCATGATCCAAAACTAATGTCAAGTATCAAAGAAGAGAAGATGAAGTTGTTATTACATTTGAACAGAAGTGTAGATAGAACATGTTAAAACAGAAAACAGGGCGACATCTACCCTTTACATCAGTATTTCTTACCTATATTATTTCTTTATTAGGTATTATATTTTTATGTATGATCCTGTAACTACTTGGTATCTGATCGATACCTAAATGAGTGGTATAATCCAAAACTAGTGTCAAGTATCAAAGAAGAGAAGAATAAGTGATTATTACATTTGAACAGAAGTGTAGATAGAACATGTTAAAACAGAAAACAGGGCGACACCTACCCTTTACATCAGTATTTCTTAACTATATTATTATTTCTTTATTAGGTATTATATTTTATTGTATGATCCTGTAACTACTTGGTATCGGATCCATACCCAAAAGTGTGGTATCATCCAAAACTAATGTGTGGTATCAAAGAAGACAAAAATAAGTGATTATTACATTTTAACAGAAGTGTAGATAGAACATGTTAAAAGACAAAATAAGCAGATTAATAATTAATTTTTACAGTTTGTCCCTCATGTGGTTGTATGGTATACAGGTATTTGTATAGTACCGCGATACTAATAAATCTTTTTTGATGCGATACGGCCTCTGAAACATGCCGGTCCCCATTTTCACAGAAGTGTAGATAGAACATGTCGAAACAGAAAATAAGCAGATATTAAAAGTAAAAGAACAAGTGGATTATTAATGCATTTTTTACAGTTTGTCCCTCATAATGTGTAGAAAAAAATATGTTACTGCAGACTAATTAGGAGTCTTTGTTTGTTTACTTACAACTAAAAGACAAGTTGTCTAGTATGTTCAACATTTTATTGAAGGACTAAACTATGTTTGGATTGAAATAAGAAATATATCGCTTTGTTGTTAAAGTAAAGCCTTTAATGACATTTTTGTGATCAACACCGATACCAAAATGTTGATATCAGGCCAACGCAATACTGGACATTTTTTATTTTTAATTGCTTTATTTATTTTCTTACGCTCCTGTGCGGAGTCTTTCATTAATTGTGTACAATTTTCCATTTTGTGCACTTTCATTTTAGAGGTTGTTCTTGATTTCTTATGTCAATTGAT
This sequence comes from Nerophis ophidion, assembly GCF_033978795.1. Classification (NCBI taxonomy): domain Eukaryota; kingdom Metazoa; phylum Chordata; class Actinopteri; order Syngnathiformes; family Syngnathidae; genus Nerophis; species Nerophis ophidion. The sequence continues at coordinate 52,209,993 of NC_084620.1, read as the reverse complement.
TGAGCAGAGTTGTGACCATTTAAGGGCATCACTTCCTGTTGAAAAACTGCACACCGAGGAAGACATGTTCCGTGTTTGGTAGCGCTGGTGCTAACACAACTTTTAGGGTTGTGTTAGCACCAGCGTCCTCTGTAGTGGACATGAATGTGCACTGCAGAGGACGTCCGTGACCCATTTATGAGCCAAGAGTTTGGGGGTGCGATGAGCAGGACTTGCTGTATTTGTACCAGGCCGGATCAACTTGTCCAGGCCGGCTTAAAAGATTCCTGACACGATTAAGCCGGCGATTTGTTTCCAAGTGGACTGAGAAGACATGTTGAAGATGGCAAGCCTTCAAAGTATCAGGATTACAAGTTACTTACAGGACGCCCGGTCTCAAGGAGTGGATTTACCCCCTGACAAGTCCGATACATGTCACATGACCACCAACAACCAGCTGGCTCAGCAACTTTTATTTAGGACTTTGTCCGCTAGCAATATATTCATCAAGGATGGTCAACGTCATAAACATGTTTGATGCTGTCATGAGGATGCAACCGTTCATTGATGACATCATTCATTCCAGCAGGAAAATTACTGTTAAATTTGTCTTGGCAGGAAGTGATGAATATTCATCTCATTCAGGCCGAATTAGATCAAAGAAGGTAAACAGAAAGTTAAAAATAAAAGGTAAAAGAAGATACATAAAAGATAAAAGAAGACACATAAAAATATGTAAAAAGGTAAACTACAAGATAAAAGAAGATACACTAAAGGTAAGCATGGTAAAGAAAAAAGAAAAAGTTAAAAAAAAAAAGGTACAAGAAGGTCAAACAATGAAAACAGAAAATAAAGGAAAATAAAATAGGCAAGTTAGGTATACAACGTAAGAATAAGATAAAAGACAATGAATATAAGGTTGAAGAGGTAAAAGAAGGTGAACAAGGGGAGACAAGGTACCATAGAAATGATATAAAAGAAGGTAAATAAATAACTAAATAAGGTAAAATGAGGTAAATATAAAATAAGTTAATATCAAAGTTGAAGGTAAAAAAAGGTAAATAAATTGCTTCCAATGAAAAGAGAAGGTAAAAGAGGGTAAAAAAGGGGGGAGGAAGCTAAATATAGAGTAAAGGAAAGTAAAATAGGGTAAATACAGCAGAAGGTAAGATAGAAGATAAATAAAAGGCAAAATAAGGTAAAGAAACAACAACAACAAGAAACCACAAAAGAAAGTAAAAAGGTATAGAAAAGGTAACAAGACAAATAAAAAGCTAAAAAAGGTAAAAAAATAAAAAAAAACCTTAAGAGAAAATAAAAAAGTCTAGAAAAGGTCAGTTTAAAGTAAAACAACATAAATAGAAAATGGAAAACAAGAAAGCATCGAAATAATATGAAAGATGGTAAATACAAAGTAAATCAGGTCAAATGAGGTAAATATAAAAGAAGTTAATATTAAAGTCAAAGGTAAAAAAAGGTTAATAAATTGCTTGCTATGAAAAGAGAAGGTAAAAGAGGGTAAATAAGTTTAAAAAAAACTAAATAGAAAGTAAAGGAAAGTAAAATAGTGTAGATACAGTATAAGGTAAGATAGAAGATAAATAAAAGGCAAAATAAGGTTAAAAAAAAAACGTAAAAGAAGGTAAGAAGGTCTAGAAAAGGTAAGTTTAAGGTAAAACAAGACAAATAAAAGGCAAAATAAGTAAAAAAAAAAGTAATTCAGGTAGAAGTTGATATCAAAGTGAAAGGTAAAACATAAATAAATAAATGATAAATGGGTTGTACTTGTATAGCGCTTTTCTACCTTCAAGGTACTCAAAGCGCTTTGACACTACTTCCACATTTACCCATTCACACACACATTCACACACTGATGGAGGGAGCTGCCATGCAAGGCGCCAACCAGCACCCATCAGGAGCAAGGGTGGAGTGTCTTGCTCAGGACACAACGGACGTGACGAGGTTGGTACTAGGTGGGATTTGAACCAGTGACCCTCGGGTTGCGCACGGCCACTCTCCCACTGCGCCACGCCGTCCCTGGTAAATAACATGGTAAATAAATTGCTTCCAATAAAAAGAGAAGGTAAATAATGTAAAAAAAACAACCAAATAAGCTAAATAGAGAGTAAAGGATAAATAAAAGGCAAAATAAGGTAAAAAAAAAAAAAAAGAAACCGTAAAAGAAAGTATAACGGTCTAGGAAGGGTAAATTTAAGGTAAAACAAGATAAATAGAAGGTGCACAAAAGGTAAAAGAAGGTGAATAGAAAGTACAAGAATGTAGAAGAGTGTGGAAAATGTAAAACAAGGTAGCATAGAAATAACATAAAAGAAAGTAAATACAATGTAAATAAGGTCAAATGAGGTAAATATAAAAGAAGTTAATATCAAAGTTGAAGGTAAAACAAGGTGAATACATTGCTTCCAATGACAAGAGAAGGTAAAAGAGGGTAAATAAGGTATATAAAAAAAAGCTCAATAGAAAGTAAAGGAAGGTAAAATAGGGTATATACTGTAGAAGGTAAGAATAGAAAATAAATGAAAGGCTAAATAATGTAAAAACAATAAAATACAATAAAACAAGAAACCGTAAAAGAAGGTAAAAAGGTCTAATAAAGGTAAGTTTAAGGCAAAACAAGACAAATAAAAGGCAAAATAAGGTAAAAAAAAGGTAAATCAGGTAAAATTAGGTAAATGTAAAAGAAGTTAATATCAAAGTGGAAGGTAAAACATGGTAAATACATTTCTTCCATTAAAAAGAGAAGGTAAATGATGTTAAAAAAAGAAAAAAAGAAAAATAAGCTAAATCGAGAGTTAAGGGTAAATAAAAGGCAAAATAAGGTAAAAAACAAACAAACAAAAAACAAGAAACCGTAAAAGAAAGTAAAAAGGTCTAGGAAAGGTAAATTTAAGGTAAAAAAAGACAAACAGAAGGTGCACAAAAGGTAAAATAAGAGAAATAGAAAGTACAAGAAGGTAGAAGAGTGTGGAAAATGTAAAACAAGGTAGCATAGAAATAACATAAAAGTAGGTAAATACAATGTAAATAAGGTCAAATGAGGTAAATATAAAATAAGTTAATATCAAAGTTGAAGGTAAAACAAGGTGAATACATAGCTTCCAATGACAAGAGAAGGTAAAAGAGGGTAAATAAGGTATACAAAAAAAAAAGCTCAATAGAAAGTAAAGGAAGGTAAAATAGGCTATATACTGTAGAAGGTAAAAATAGAAAATAAATAAAAGGCTAAATAATGTAAAAACAATAAAATACAATAAAACAAGAAACCGTAAAAGAAGATAAAAAGGTCTAATAAAGGTAAGTTTAAGGTAAAACAAGATTAATAAAAGGCAAATTGAGGTTAAAAAAACCCCAGAAAAACAAGAAACCGTAAAAGAAGGTAAAAAGAATGTTTCAAATCCATCAAAAACCAGCAACCTTTGCACATTAAAGATGATTATATTCACAGACTCCATCTTTCATCTCCATAATCAGCCCTCCAACAATCAAAGGGGCACTGGGGGGGGGACAATGTCCTCATTTAAAAAGGGCAAGGGGCCGCAGATCTGTCAGGACCTGTTGCACTTTCATATTCAAAATGGACAATGCACTTGCATCTTCCACATTGTCAACAATGGCCTTCTTCTTTTATGTGGTGGAGGAAGACGTCTCTTAAGGCACACTTTACCCCTCCAAAAAATGCCATTACTTTTGCCTTTTGGCGTTTCTTGCTACTTTTGAGCTGATAGTGTGTCATGCTTGCACTCTGCCACATGCCAGGTCCATGAAGGCTGCGATTGTTTGTGTTTACTCACACAACTTAGTGTTTGGGGGAAGACGTTTACAATCAAGGGTTTGCTCTTTTTATTTTTATTTTATTATCCTGTCTAGCTTCTCAGACAAATCATATAGTAGATGTAGATGCCACATGCAAGGTCCAAAAACAGCCCCAAAGCATGATGTTTCCACCCCCATGGTTCACAGTGGGTATGATGTTCTTGGGATGCAACTCAGTATTCTTCTTCCCCCAAACACGACGAGTTGAAAATTTTTATACACATGTGTTATACATCAGTCTCATAGTAATAACAGTTGTAAAGTGGCTTGGGCATTTTATAAGGACGCCATGGTGCCGCCATTTTGAGACTCTAATGCATGGTGAATGTAATGCAGTTGTATTGAAGTGGGAGTAGCAAACTTCCTGTTGATTTTAGTTGGGGGTGGTCAGTGTATGAAATATAGGTCTCCGTGAGACCTACGTTGAGGTTTCCGTTTCATGTGTGTATGACAGTCATACAGTGAGTTAGAAGCAGTTTTGTCTGAGCAGGAAGTTGCCATTTTGTGACAGAAGTAGCACGACGGCACCAGCGCACCGGTTCTTTGCGGGCTCATGAAATCCAAACCAGGATAGTAATTAAAACTCTTTTGTGTTTTTTGAAGCCGAAATGCAAACGGCCTCAGAGGAGATGTTTAAAAAAAAGCAAAATTTTTTTATCCAACTTTTCTATTGAAGGGGGAATTGCAAACTTCCTGTTGATTTTAGCCGGGAGGTGTCACTGTATGAAATATAGGTCTAACTGAGACCTACCTAGTGGTTTTTGTTTCTACGACATTTTTGTCAGTGTTTTCTTCCTAGGGGGCACTAGGGCGCCATTTTGAGTTTTTGGGTTTGATTTCTTGATTAGATCACAATTTTTCCCAGTCCTGATGTGAGTTTTGAAGCATGTTATGGGAGTCAAATTATAGCTCAAAAAGGTGGCGGTATAGTAAAGAATAATAATAATAATAAAACGCTAGAAATTCAATAGGGTCCTCTGTCACAAAGGGACATCGGTCCCTAATAAAGTCAAAATATATTAATACATTGGCATATGTGTTTGTTTTCTCTTCAAAGTGTAGAATTGACTGAACGCAGTTAGCCCTTTTTTCAGAAAAAAATATGATGAAGCCAAATGTCACGTGGTGGGAATAATACATGGCATGGGCAATATGAGCCCATCAACACGTAATGTAACGGCCCAAAAAAACCGCAAAAAACAACTTGTGTTTGGCACTGGGAGGGGAATAAAATCACTTTCCAATTTAAAATATATTTAAGTAAAAATCTTTCTCACAGATATAAGTCCATTTTATTGTTTTGTTTATTAGTTCAGGAGAGCAAGGTTATTTCCCTTCTGAGTACAGTACAGTAATGAGGAAGACAAAGTGATATCCTTTTAAATGGTTACTTGTATTATGGGATGGCAGACTGAATGGACTGATTACATTACATTATCATCACTAAGGGTGTTAAAAAAAAACATCCATTCACCATTAAAAACAATTGTAAATGACAAATCCATTACAAAGCATGATGGGAAAAATGCAAAACACTCCACACGTGTCCATGTTTGCCACATTTTAGCCGCTTGATATTTCTGATTGATTACAAAACTTTGAGTAGGTCATCATGGAAGTAAACAAGGTAGGAGTCAAACTTTAACATACTCTTAATATTATTTATTAATTATATATCCATTATAATAATATAATAAGTGTTTATTTAGCCCCCGGCCAAAGTTTTCATGGCCTAATGCGGATCCCCAGGCCAAAAGTCTGGGCACTCCTGTTCTAAAGCTAACAATCAGTGACAGTGGACTATCCCTATCAGGACTATCTCTATCAGAGCCTCTTCAATGCCTGGAGTTCAACAAAACACATTTTCTAATGAATCTTAAAAACCAAGCAGTTGACAACGTCAGTAAATCACATCTAATTGAATGAAATAATGAAATCATAGCACAGCATTTACTTATATGACACAGTTCAAACAACCTTCCCTAGTCATGGTGCTCAAAATGCAACTAACATAAATGCACATAACACAATCTTCTCACTGAACCCTGTTGATATTATTAAAAAAAACATCCAAACACCTGAAATAAAATTAAAAAAAACTCCCATTTAAATCCTTTCAAGTGCATGATGCGAAAAATGCAAAACACTCTCTCCGCACTTCTTTATGTTTGCCACATTTTATCTGCCTGATATTTCTGATGGGTGACAAAACTTTAAGGAAGTAAACAAAGTAGCAGTCCCACTGTCGGACACGGCACAGGAGTCCAGCGTGCAGTTTTAACAACATTTTTAATGCTCTTATGTTTTCAACAAAGTTTTCTCTAAACTTTTCAGTCCCACCAATCCTCCTACTTCTCTGCTCCCGGCCGCTTAATGTTAAAGACAACAGGTGATTAGATTAACACAAACCACCTGTGCAATCTAATCATCTTTCAGCTGTGTCTCGCCGTCAGCACACTGATGGCACTCTGTCTTCAGCACCGTGGACAGAGGCGGTGACCTTTGCTCCTGCAAGCGCGCTAATCACACTCCCTCTCCACACAGTACAGCTTTCACTTACTCTAAATATTAATTTATAACAATTATTAATGACATGTCCATTATATTAGTATGTAAACACACACAATATATATATATATATATATATATATATATATATATATATATATATATATGTATAAAACTACTCTTCAAGTTGTCTTAGCACCACTTCACAAACTACCCAAAACACCTACTCAGTGGAATAGTGGTTAGAGTGTCCGCCCTGAGATCGGTAAGTTGTGAGTTCAAATCCCGGCCGAGTCATACCAAAGACTATAAAAATGGGACCCATTACCTCCCTGCTTGGCACTCAGCATTAGGGGTTGGAATTGGGGGTTAAATCACCATAAAATGATTCCCGGCCGCGGCACCGCTGCTGCCCACTGCTCCCCTCACCTCCCAGGGGGTGATCAAGGGTGATGGGTCAAATGCAGTGAATAATTTCGCCACATCTCGTATGTTTGTGACAATCATTAAACTTTAACTTTTAACTTTAAAAGTATACATTCCTGTGTGTAGCAGGTGGGCACTAGGTTTCATCCAGGACTTCCGTGGTTGGCTGACTTTCGCTAGTTTTTATTTACGATTTAGAATGCGCCAAGAAGACAAACGTGTCTTTTTTTCAAAAGGATAGCGAATGACAAGACAAAATACAAATAAAAACCGCAGCAACACGTGGTTTTGAGAAGCGGGAAGTCTACTTTTGGGTAGTTTATTCGGGGAAAGTTGCAGAAAGTGGGGAGTAGTTAGTGACTTGGCAGAGGGATGTGAGTGCAGGTGTTATCGCCAGCACCTGTTGCAGGATGAGACGTTGCAGACGTGTTGACTGCAGTAATTACACCTGCATCAAGCCATGCCAGCGTGCCCGCTGACAACAAACACTCGCTGGCACGCCTGCTTTTTGTCTTTCCTTCCGCCTCCATCTGTGCCATCTCCATCACTTCCCTCCCCAAAATACTTCTCGCCGGTTCATCTTTTCTCCTTCTCAAATCCCAATACAACATTTTATATCCCCTCAATGTTGGTTGCCAACCCTCCTGGATTTTACGGGACACTCCCGAAATTCAGCGCCTCTCCCAAAAAACTTCCGGGACAATTTTTCTCCCGAAAATCTCCCGAAATTCAGGCGGAGCTGGAGGACACGCCCCCTCCAGCTCCATGCGGACCCGGAGGCCACACCCCTTCCAGCTCCATGCGGACCCGGGTGACGTGTCGACAGGCTGTTTTCACGTCCACTTTCCCACAATATAAACAGTGAGCCTGCCCAATGACGTTATAACGGTAGAATGATCGAGGGCGAGTTCTTGGTTTCTTATGTGGGTTTATTTTTAGGCAGTCTCATTAACGTCCTCCCAGCGCGGCAACAACACACAACAACAGCAGTCATGTTTTCTTCTACTGTAAAGCAGTTCGTCTGCCGTAAACAGCAATGTTGTGACAATCTTAAACAGGACAATACCACCATCTACTGTGCATGCATATGTGACAATAACATATATGGCTTTTAGAGCAGTGGTTCTCAACCTTTTTTCAGGGAGGTACCCCCTGTGAACATTTTTTTTAATTCAAGTACCCCCTAATCAGAGTAAACCATTTTTGGTTGATAAAAAAAAAGATAAAGAAGTAAAATACAGCACTATGTCATCAGTTTCTGATTTATTAAAGTGTATAACAGTGCAAAATATTTCTCATTTTTGTGGTCTTTCTTGAACTATTTGGAAAAAAAGATATAAAAATAACTAAAAACTTGTTGAAAAATAAACAAGTGATTCAATTATAAATAAAGTTTTCTACACATACTGCGATGAGGTGGCGACTTGTCCAGGGTGTACCCCGCCTTCCGCCCAAATGTAGCTGAGATAGGCACTGGTGCCCCCCACGACCCCAAAGGGAATTACAAGTAGAAAATGGATGGATGGATAGCTGTGAATATACTCCTCCCCTCTTAACCACGCCCCCAGCCACGCCCCTCGTCCAACCCCCCACCTCCCGAAATCGGAGGTCTCAAGGTTGCCAAGTATGTGGGGACCCAAACGGGTCATTGAAGTGTCCAAATAAGTCATACACGTCCTCTTAAAAATAGTAAGTAGAAGTTATTATTGCTTGTAATGAGAGAAAAAAATTCTCAATGAAACAAAACTAAAATGTTTTGGTGAGATTCTTTGAAATTATATTATCTTACTATTTTGTCATATATTATATTTAAGCTCTAAAAGCTTAAAGGCCTACTGAAAGCCACTACTACCGACCACGCAGTCTGATAGTTTATATATCAATAATGAAATATTAACATTGCAACACATGCCAATACGGCCTTTTTAGTTTACTAAATTGCATCTTTTTAATTTTGCGCCGAAACATCCTGCTGAAACGTGTCGGTATGATGACGCGTGTGCGTGATGTTACAGGTTGTAGAGGACATTTTTTTCCAGCATCGTTCCCAGCTATTAAGTCGTCTGTTTTCATCGCAAAATTCCACAGTATTCTGGACGTCAATGTTGCTAAATCTTTTAAAATTTGTTCAATGAACAGTGGAGACATCAAAGAAGAAAGCTGTAGGTGGGAAGCGGTGTACTGCGGCTGGCTTTAGCAACACAAACACACCCGGTGTTTCATTGTTTACATTCCCGAAAGATGACGGTGAAGCTTTACTATGGAACAGAGATGTCAAGCGAACACGGTTGGATTGGACCACACACACAAAGTACAGTGTATTATGTGTATTAATAAAAAACATTTTACCATTCTGTATTCTCAAGTCGATCTATGTCGTGTGCTACTCCAGCATCAATATGCGTCCTCCTGACCGTCACCGTCAGCGTCGGGTTCAAAGCGGTATGACTCTATCCCTTGTTGCGGTTAGGCCTGGCCGAGTGGTCCTGCCTCCCCCACGGCTGCCACGGCGCCTCTCACAGCATCTTCCCTATCTGAATCACTCCCGTTGCCCTTTTTTTTTCTAGTCCTTCACGCTCACTTTCCTCATCCACGAATCTTTCATCCTCGCTAAATTAATGGGGAATTTGTCGCTTTCTTGGTCCGAATCCATCTCGCTTGGAGCAGTTGCCTTTTTTTTTTTTTTTTTAGTGCTTCACTCTAACTTTCCTCATCCACAAATCTTTCATCCTCGCTCAAATTAATGGGGAAATCATCGCTTTCTCGGTCCAAATTATTCTTGCTGCCAGTGGCTATGATTATAAACAACGTTTAGATGTGAGGAGCTCCACAACCCGTGACGTCACGCGCACATCGTCTGCTACTTCCGGTACAGGCAAGGCTTTTTTTTTTAGCGACCAAAAGTTGCGAACTTTATTGTCGATGTTCTCAACTAAATCCTTTCAGCAAAAATATGGCAATATCGCGAAATGATCAAGTATGACACATAGAATGAACCTGCTATCCCCGTTGAAATAAGAACATCTCATTTCAGTAGGCCTTTATCTTTAAAGGCCTACTGAAAGCCACTACTACCGACCTCGCAGTCTGAATGTTTATATATCAATGATGAAATATTAAAATCGCAACACATGCCAATACGGCCTTTTTAATTTACTAAATTGCAATTTTAAATTTCCCGCAAAGTTTCCTGTTGAAAACGTCGCGGAATGATGACGCTTATGTTGACGCGTGCTTGTGACGTTATTGGTTGGAGCGGACATTTTATCCCAGCACCATTGACGGCTAAAAGTCGTCCGATTTAATCGCATAATTACACAGTATTTTGGACATCTGTGTGGCTTAATCTTTTGCAATTTGTTTAATTAATAATGGATACGTCAAAGAAGAATGCTGTTGGTGGAAAGCGGTGGATTGCAGCTGCCTTTAGCAACCAAAACACAGCCGGTGTTTCTTTGTTTGTTGTGAAGCTGTAATATGGAACAGAGCGGTCAAGCGAACATGTTTCTCTACCACATGTCAACCGGCAGGTTTCGGTGAGAAAATGGTGGTATTAAGTCGGCTCTCACCGGAGACATGAGCGGAGCTTGCGTCCTCCTGCAGCTGTCAAAGAGGCAGCCTTTAACCTACCAGGCACCTTCTCGGTTGCCTCATAAAACGTACACTTATACAGCCTGTTGTTCAGTATTCTTTATATATTTTAAATTGCCTTTCAAATGTCTATTCTTGGTGTTCAGTTTTTTTAAATAAATTTCCCCCAAAAATGCGACTTATACTCCAGTGCGACTTATATATGTTTTTCCCCTCCTTTATTATGCATTTTCGGCATGTGCGGCTTATACTCCGAACAATACAGTATATTACTTTTACTTTTAACATCTAAACCTTGAGATCAACTTCAGATGGAGCTGTTGATAAGTTGTCTTTATTTGCTCAGGTTTAAAGCCCTTTTTGTCAAAGAAAACCTCGTTTTTTAATGGTAAAAACACAAAATATGTAATATTTCCACTCCCAAAAATGACAAAAATTTAATATTTGAATTGAAAAAATAGTAATAAGTAAATAATTCATAACAACATTGTTCACTATATATATATATATATATATATATATATATATTTTTTTTTTTATAAAAACACAAAACATCAGAATAAAATATGTTAGATCCACTATGGACGGGACTCACACACTATTATGTTGGATCCACTATGGACTGGACTCTCACAATATTACGGTAGATTCATTGCATGGGTCGCCCAGGGTTGTGGGTACCCACATCTGCGGTCCACTCCAAGGTTTCTCATTGTCATCCCACTTGGTCGAGTTTTTCCTTGCCCTGATGTGGGACCTGAGCCCAGGATGTGGTTGTGGCTTGTGCAGCCTTTTGAGACACTGGTGATTCAGAGCTCTATAAGTAAACATTGATTTTGTTACATTTCGCCTGTTTACCCTTTTATTCCACTTGTGTGTTTGTTAAATGATTTCTAGAAGGCGGCGCAGGCGGGCGATAAAAGCAATTAGCTGCGGGACGCCGCTCCCACTCGTTGTGTTCTCTGGCTGAGCTCCGCAGTCGAGGACATGTGCTGCAGGGCGGCTAGCAGGGTGACAGCAGCCGGACCCTTTTGGTGTCGCTACTTCCTTATCTCGCTTCTGAGGGTGCTGTCTCTGTGTGTGTGTGTGTGTGTGTGTGTGTGTGTGAGAGCAGGCCGCTGTTCTCGAGGGCAAAGTGAGGTGCGAGAGGATGATGCACTTGATATACTGTGAAGAGAGAGGAAGACGAGGATGTGTGTGTGTGTGTGTGTTTGTGTGTGTGTGTGTGTGTGTGTGTGTGTGTGCGTGTGTGTGTGTGTTTGTGTGTATGCGTGTGATGTTGTGACAAGCCGTTGCAGAGCAGTTTGTGCTGACTGCGCCTCCTACTGGACCTTATTTGGTCGCTGAATAACCACACAACTTGGGGCGAGGTTGAAAAGTCATTTTGACTGGCCGACCCGATAGGGACAAGCGGTAGAAAATGGTTGGATAGATGGATATTATCGCAGACAAACAATATTATTGTCAGCTTTATTTTGTGAAGCACTAATGTAGTCGGAACATATGGAATAGAATAGAATAGAATGGACTTTATTGTCATTATATGTGCATATAAGGAGATTAAAGGCCTACTGAAAGCCACTACTACCACGCAGTCTGATAGTTTATATATCAATGATGAAATATTAACATTGCAACACATGTCAACACGGCCTTTTTAGTTTACTAAATTGCAATTTTAAATTTCTAATATTCTGGACATCTGTGTTGCTGAATCTTTTGCAATGTGTTCAATTAATAATGGAGACGTCAAAGAAGAAAGATGTAGGTGGGAAGCGGTGTATTGCGGCCGCCTTTAGCAACACAAACACAGCCGGTGTTTCCTTGTTTACATTCCCGAAGGTGAAGCTTTACTATGGAACTGTCACGCCTGTAAGATATGTTTTGGTTTTGGTCATGCTATGTTGAGTTTTTGGACATTCAGTCACTTTTTTCACTTCCTGGTTTTGTTTGTTTCCTTGCCAACGCATTAGTTCCCACCTTGTCACGCCCCTGCCCTCAGTCCCACACCTGTTCCTGATTTATCACAGCCAGTATTTAAGTAATTTTCTTTCTGTTCATCATTCTGGGATCTTCACACTCGAACGTACCCTAGTACCCATGCTGCACCCCCTTCACGCCCTCGTTTATCTGCTTCATGCCTTGCTACGCTGTTCCTTTTGTCCAAGTAAGTCTTTGTTTATAGTTCATAGCCAATTGTTTTTTGTGCAAAGTCCTTTAGGTTATGTCCATCATTTCATGCCATCGAGCAAGTGTTTTTGTTTCATGTTTGTACCGTTTAGCCAAGTTTCTTCCTCCATTTTGAGCGCTTTTTGTTGTTTATTTGTTTATTAAATAAACAACCATGTACTCACGTCCACGCCGCACGCGTGCTGATTCTCATCTGCATCGAAGAAACAATCCACGTCCAAGCCATGTTGTGACAGGAACAGAGCGGCCAAGCGGACATGGATCCCTACCACATGTCAACCGGCAAGTTTCGGTGAGAAAATTGTGGTAATAAGTCCTAGACATGAGCGGAGCTTGCGTCGTTCCTCGTGCACCTGTCAAAGAGGCAGCTGGGGACTTTCTTGCCTCCTCCGACCAGCTGCCCCAGAACGTAGGATGCTTCGACTGTGGAGGAGGGGGGGGAAAAGCTCAGCCCGGCCCCAACGGCTGGCTTCGCTTCGCCTCGTCGAGAAACGTGGCACCTCCGACTTTAAGGTACGACTATATAATCTCACTAAAACACTAGAAACACAATAAGCAGATAAGGGATTTTCCAGAATTATCCTAGTAAATGTGTCTGATAACATCTGAATCGCTCCCACTGTCCTATCTTTTTTTCCCCAATCCTTCACTCTCACTATCCTCATCCACGAATCTTTCATCCACGCTCAAATTAATGGGGAAATCGTCGCTTTCTCGGTCCTAATCACTCTAGGTGCTGGTGGCCATGATTGTAAACAATGTGAGGATGTGAGGAGCTCCACAACCCGTGACGTCACGCGAACATCGTCTGCTACTTCCGGTACCGGCAAGGCTTTTTTATTAGCGACCAAAAGTTGCAAAATTTGTCGTCAATGTTCTCTACTAAATCCTTTCAGCAAAAATATGGCAATATCGCGAAATGATCAAGTATGACACATAGAATGGACCTGCTATCCCCGTTTAAATAAGAACATCTGATTTCAGTAGGCCTTTAAGGACTCCAATTTAAGGTGCGATAGTGGAAACAAATATGGGATAAAAATAAATGACACTAGAAGTAATAAAGATAAAAAAAATAAGAATTGAAATAAACGGACTACTATCCAATAAAAATATATATTTAACAATACAAAGAACCATTTCCAGTGAAACTTGTATTTATCGCCACTGAATAGTTGTTTAGCATTTTAAAGTAATATGACGCTAAATAACTTGTAGTTATCCTAAATAAACTAACAAAAAAAAATAATAATCTTTTACTGAAATAAATATTGAAAATGTTAAAGTGCATTTTTTTCCCCAGTTGGAAAAACTAGGTAAGGTTGTCCTTATATTTGTTTTGTTGCCATCACGTTCGTTCGTCCGTGTTGATGGGCTCATATTGCCCATCTGGTTTTAAGCTAAAATATTCGCCACAATGGGACATGTGGCCTTGTACCGTACTTTTCTGACTATTAAGCGCACCCATGGCTATAATAAGTACATATATATAGTGTAGTTATCCTAAATAAACAAACAAAAATTAAAGCATTTTACTGAAATAATTATTGAAAATGTTAAAGTGCATTTTTTCCCCAGTTGGAAAAACTAAGTAAGATTGTCCTTATATTTGTTTTGTTGCCATCACGTTCGTCCGTCCGTGTTGATGGGCTCCTATTGCCATCTGGCATTAAGCCAAAATATTCGCCACAATGGGACATCTGGCTTTGTACCGTATTTTCCAGATTATCGAGCGCACCGGTATATAAGCCACACCCATTGCTATAATGTGTACATATATATATATATATATATATATATATATATATATAAAATTTTGTGTGTGTTTATTTAGGATAAATACACTATATATATATATATATATATATAGTGTATATATATATATATATATATATATATATATATAGTGTATATATATATATATATAAAATTTTGTGTGTGTTTATTTAGGATAAATACACTATATATATATATATATATATTATATATATATATATATAGTGTATATATATATATATATATATATATATAGTGTATATATATATATATATATATATATATATATATATATATATATATATAGTGTATTTATCCTAAATAAACACACACAAAATTTAATATTTTTCTGAAATAAATATTAAAAACGTTAAAGTGCATTTTTTTTCCCCGGTTGGAAAAAACTAGGTAAGGTTGTCCTTTCTTTGTTGCCACCACGTTCGTTCGTCCGTGTTAATGGGCTCATATTGCCCAGCTAGCTTTACTAAAGGCATAGTGGCCACATGCGAGGACAGCACCTTTTAGCTCTTATTTCCAAAATTGTGTACACTACTGGATTGGGGTCTTATGGCCACTTATGTGGACACTTATACTGCTATCGGGTGGTGTCAGAAGAGTATGACATACAATGGAATTTCGAAGATAAAAAAAGTTTAAAAATAAGAATTAGCATGTGACTAAACAATAACATGACTCTTAGTTTTTGTTCTAAATAAGGTCCAATAAGCCAGAAATAGCAAAGAGAAATAAAAAAAGCATGTAAACAAACAGCTTGGACGTTAGGAGGCTAGGTAAAATATTCGCCAGAATGGGACATCTGGCTTTGTACCCTGTTTTCCGGACTATTGAGCGCACACGTTGCTATATTGTGTCCATATATTAGCCGCACCGGACTATAAGTGGCAGATGTATACGTTGTGAATTTAGATTTTTTTACACATAAATATTCTGTAAATATTTACATACCTTAATTGTTTCCAAACAACGTCTGCCACAGGACAGTAAAACGGATTTTCAAACAAAACAGAAGTCATGGTCTTGGATTTACCAGCTGCGCAAACTAGCTCTCTAACCAGCTAAACTGACTCAATAACGACACGCTGACATTTTGGTGAATTTGCTGAGCAATTTGTGAAATATTTTCCTTTTGGATACATTTTTTTTTTTAATTACAGTATTTATAATATTTTATTATTTACATTTTACTTATATATATATATATATATATATATACATATATAAGGCATGGGTGTCAAACTCTGGCCCGCGGGCCAAACTTGGCCCGCTGTGTAATTTCATTTGGCCCTTGAGGCAATAATAAATTAACATTAGAGCTGGCCCGCCGGTAATATACAGTGGCGGTGCCGCTGTATCACCGCATTCAACGCTAATTCTCATACTTGCCAACCCTCCCGATTTTTCCAGGAGAATCCCGAATTTCCACCCGGACAACAATATTAGGGGCGTGCCTTAAGGTACTGCTTTTAACATCCTCCACAACCTGTCGTCAGGTCCGTTTTTCCTCCATACAAACAGCGTGCCAGCCCAGTCACGTAATATATGCGGCTTCTACACACACACAAGTGAATGCAAGGCATACTTGGTCAACAGCCATACAGGCCACACTGAGGGTGGCCGTATAAACAACTTTAACACTGTTACACCACACTGTGAACCCACACCAAACAAGAATGACAAACACATTTCGGGAGAACATCCGCACCGTAACACAACAGAACAAATACCCAGAACCCCTTGCAGCACTAACTGTTCCGGGACGCTACAATATACACCCCTGCTACCAACAAAACTCGATTTTGCATGTCACTATAAAGTTATATAAGCCTTGCTTGTTCAATATTCAATGCAAAACTTGTTTGGGTCCCTATTAAAAGGTTAAGTTGTTCAACTTTGGCCCGCGGCTTTGTTCGGTTTAGAATTTTGGCCCACTCTGTATTTGAGTTTGACACCCCTGATATAAGGCAAGGGCGATATACAGAATATACTGGATACATCACAGTTGTTTTTAGCTGCGAAAATTGTCTGCTTCTCACAGAGACATAAAACAAGCGCACCTTCTTACATACGTCACATACTTAATTCCCAAGAAAAACAGCAGGGGGTCCATCGTCTGGCGGTGGTTTGGCTTCAAGCGGAAAGATGTTGAACAGACAACCGTAATATGTCAAGTGTGCGGCAAAAGTGTTATTACCAAAAGTAGCAGCACTGATAATTTCAAAAGTCACCCGCTAGAGAATGAAGACTGTTTGAAACTCCGCATGTCAACTTCTCGGCCGGTGCCACACCCACAAAATGCCCAAGCAACACTGTATGAAAAAAATAGTCAACAACAGAAGGAGATAACATCCGCAGGAACATACCACATAGCGAAGGTTATTATATGCAGCTCATTTTTTTTGACACTTATTGAAATATCTTGTGTGACATCATGCAGAAAAGTGCACTTTATTTGTTTTAAACTATTGTAGTAGCGTTCTGTACAAAAAGTGCACTTTATTGAGTGTTGTTTTGATATGTCATATTAGTGACATGCACAAAAGTGCGCTCATAGCTTGTTTTAGAATCTCTCTGACAATCTTGCACTTTCTGTTTTGGAAATGACATGAATGTTTGTGCCACTGCTTAATGACTGTTTAATAAATACACTTTTATTTGTATTGAACGTTTAAAAGTAGCATACATTAATGCAGTATGAAGAAGGATGTTTTAATGTAGACACATGGAATCATCATACTGCTGTGATTATATGCATCAAGTGTTCATTCGAGGCTGTGGAAAAATAGCCACACATATATGGTGTATCTCAGCTACAATCGGGCGGAAGGCGGCGTACACCCTGGACAAGTCGCCAGCTTATCCCAGGGCCAACACAGATAGACAGACAACATTCACACTCACATTCACACACTAGGGCCAATTTAGTGTTGCCAATCAACCTATCCCCAGGTGCATGTCTTTGGAGGTCGGAGGAAGCCGGAGTACCCGGAGGGAACCCACGCATTCACGGGGAGAACATGCAAACTCCACACAGAAAGCCTGGGATTGAACCCAGGACTGCAGGACTTTCGTATTGTGAGGCAGATGCACTAACCCCTCTTCCGCCCATATATATATATATATATATATATATATATATATATATATATATATATATATATATATACATATATATATATATATATAGGGAAGCATAACTAACACAACTTATAAACCCTGTTTAGATATGCTTTGGGAAATTGTGTTAGATGTAAATATAAACAGAATACAATGATTTGCAAATAATTGTCAACCCATATTCAGTTGAATATGCTACAAAGACAACATATTTGATGTTCAAACCGATAAACATTTTTTTTGTGTGCAAATAATCATTAACATTTGAATTTGATGCCAGCAACACGTGACAGAGAAGATGGGAAAGGTGGCAATAAATACTGATAAAGTTGAGGGATGGTCATCAAACGCTTATTTGGAACATCCTACAGGTGTGCAGGCTAATTGGGAACAGGTGGGTGCCATGATTGGGTATAAAAACAGCTTCCCGAAAAAATGCTCAGTCTTTCACAAGAAAGGATGGGGCGAGGTACACCCCTTTGTAAGCAAATTGTCGAACAGTTTTAGAACAACATTTTTCAACGAGCTATTGCAAGGAATTTAGGGATTTCACCATCTACGGTCTGTAAAATCATCAAAAGTTTCAGAGAATCTGGAGAAATCACTGCACGTAAAGGACGATATTACGGACCTTCGATCCCTCAGGCGGTACTGCATCAAAAACCGACATCAGTGTGTAAAGGATATCACCACATGGGCTCAGAAACACATCTGAAAATCACTGTCAGTAACTACAGTTGGTCGCTACATCTGTAAGTGCAAGTCAAAACTCTACAATGCAAAGCAAAACCCATTTATCAACAACACCAAGAAATGCTAGCGGCTTTTCTGGGCCCGAGCTCATTTAAGATGGACTGATGCAAAGTGGAAAAGTGTTCTGTGGTCTGACGAGTCCATAATTCAAAATATATTCGGAAACAGGGGACGTGGTGTCTTCCGGAAAAAAGAGGAAAATTACCATCCGGATTGTTATCGACGCAAAGTTGAAAAGCCAGCATCTGTGATGGTATGGGGGTGTATTAGTGCCCAAGGCATGGGTAACTTACACATCTGTGAAGGCATCATTAATGCTGAATGGTCCATACAGGTTTTGGAGCAACATATGTTGTCATCCAAGCAACGTTATCATGGACGCCCCTGCTTATTTCAGCAAGGCAAGTGTTACAACAGCGTGGCTTCGTTAAAAAAAAGAGTGCGGTTACTTTCCTGGTCCGCCTGCAGTTCAGGCCGGTCTCCCATCGACAATGTGTGGCGCATTATGAAGCGTAAAATACAACAGCGCAGACCCCGGATTGCTAAACGACTGAAGCTCTAAATAAAACAAGAATGGGAAAGAATTCCACTTTCAAAGCTTCAACAAATAGTTTCTTCAGTTCCCAAACGTTTATTGAGTGTTGTTAAAAGAAAAGGTGATGTAACACAGTGGTGAACATGCCCTTTCCCAACTACTTTGGCATGTGCTGACGCCATGAAATTGTGAATTAATTATTATTTGCAAAAAAAAAAAGTTCATGAGTTTGAACATCAAATATCTTGTCTTTGTAGTGCATTCAATTGAATATGGGTTGAAAAGGATTTGCAAATCTTTGTATTCCGTTTATATTTACATCTAACACAATTTCCCAACACATATGGAAACGGGGTTTGTATATATATATATATATATATATATATATATACTGTATATATATATATATATATATATATATATATATATATATATATATAAAACCAGCAGGTATCACAAGAATTTGTCTTGGCTTTTTAAGTGCACTCACATGATCAAAGTTTAAAGTTAAAATCCCGGCGATTCACAAATCGGCGCGGTGTATTTGACTCCCCACAGAGGGTGTGTGGTGGTGGTGTACGGTGGGGAGCTGAGTTCAGGTGCTAGATGAGTCATTTCATCTGGTGCTGCCCCGGAGCTGACAGACAGAGCAGAATGCCTTGACTTTTGGACAGGAGCCCTTTTGTGTGCCGGCACAGACGCCGGGCAGACATTGCACAGCCGTTGCGTGGACGTGGAGGCCTCGGGTCGGCCGCTACACCGTTATTAAAAACAGCGTGATAGCATGTGGGCTGTTCCCTCTCTTCACCCTGCTTCTTCGCACTCCTTTCTTCGCTTGAAACGCATCCACGGCATCCTCTGCCATCCTCTCACTCCTGAAAGTCGTCTTTTACTAAAGTCCTCTACCTCCCACTGCATCTTCCATCTTGTATTGACCTGGACCTGAGAAGTAATCACATCCTTGCTGGCGGTCTTCTCACACTGGCCTCCTCACCCTTCTTCCAGGCCCAAATAACACAACCCCGCTTGTTTGGAACCATCTCTTTTTTCAAAAATATTCAACAACACAGACTTGTTTTCTTTTTCGATGCATTCTAACTCCCGCATAAAGGTTAGCAAGAGTCAGCTAACAACGGAGCCAGTTAAGTCGCTCAATTTAGCCTATAAAGCGCTCTAAAAACGTACAAAATGTTGCGATCCGTGACTCGGATCTTCACGTTTATTTTTCCATCTTTGTTTCATTCTCTTTCTGACCCACTTACTTCCTGTTTGGTCCGTTACCATGGTTACACATTGATTTCACCTGCTCCTTGTTTTCTACACACACCTGGTTCTACTTGTGTACTCCCTATATAAGCCTTCCTCTTTTCCTTGTTCAGTCTGGGTCCATAAGAGTTGCTCACATGCAACAAGTGACGACTGCTCTTCTCGGTACGTTTATTCTCACTAGCCCATATGCTAAGCCACCTGCCTTTTCTTAGCTCACATGCTAATTGTTTTTGTTTTTACATTTTTGTGCTTTCATGCCAAGTCTAGTTTTCTGTTTGTATTTCCTAGTTTTCATACTGGTTGCCTTTTTATTAGCTCCAGTATTTCTGTTCAGAGCTCTCTTTTTGTTAAATAAATATTTTAAAATGTTACCTTTGTTGTGTTCACGTCGATGCATCCTCAAGGGAATCGAACCAGGCACCTCGATGCCCACCCGTCCTTACACAAAACCCTCGATCAATGTTTAAGATATTTATATAGGCTTGTAAGGTAAAGTTTTGGTTGAGTTTTTCCTTGCCCTGATGTGAGATCCGAGCCGAGAATGTGGTTGTGGCTTGTGCAGCCCTTTGAGACACTCATGATTTAGGGCTATAAAAGTAAACATTGATTGATTGATTGATACCTGACAAGTTAAATACACATCAGTAGGCTAAATGAACCTCTTCAACATAAAATGTTTAAGATACAAGTATATACAGTACATTCATACCAACATGTAATAGTCACATATTTTGCTTATTTTACGGCGGCGCATTAACAACATTCCCTTTCTCCTTCACAACAACACGACTACTAATCATGGCAGACTTCATGACAACAAAGACTACTTTGCGACAAACGATGATCCGGAAAATTATATTTTTGAGCCTGAACATAAGGAGGATGATGATCGGCAAGTTTTGGAAACTGTGTGCTAAACAAAATAAAACACAAAGCGTCATGTAGCAGTATTGCTAAGTGCTAAACAGGATATACAAACATAAAAAAACAATCACTTACTGTACGATGTCTGCTCTCACTGGGATAAAGACTGATGGGATGATTATATCTTCCCGTTTAGATGAAGAATTAATCATATTTCAAAATCTAAAAAACACTTTAGGAACAATGTCTTGGAAAAATATATCACTCTTGAATCAACACAGTAGTTAATACTATGATCAATGTTAATTACAGACTACATGTGGGATATAAATAATAATGGATGTATATAGTAAATATGTAGATAATTGGTACAAAGGTTTACAAGGATATTTCACATGTATATGATTGAACACTGTTTATGTGGTGTACAAAGTGTATTTATAATATGTTGCGCAAAGGAAATTTTTTTATTTTATAATTTTTTTGTGAGCTCATTTTGTATTTGACATTGTTTATAGGGTTAGGCGCAGTAAGTGTTCAACTTCAGCCTAAAGCCTTTCGCTCTGCAACATTTTTAACTTCTGAATGTACAAATGTTTGTTTGTTTTGTTGACCACTGACCGAAGAAATAACAAAATAAGAGTAAAAAAAATAAAAATCCTTTTTTGTCCTTCTCGTCGTAAGTTGAAGGTCAAAGTTGACCAACTTGTGGGTTTACGTCCACAACCTTCTACTATCCAGGTGAGAGGTATTATTCATAATCTGTAATTAACTTTCACCAACTCAGAGGTGATGCAGCGGCTCAACATGTCAATATAGCTGCATAAGCTAGTTATCTTGAAAGATTAAAGGCCTACTGAAATGAGATTTTCTTATTCAAACGGGGATAGCAGGTCCATTCTATGTGTCATACTTGATCATTTCACGATATTGCCATATTTTTGCTGAAAGGATTTAGTAGAGAACATCGACGATAAAGTTCGCAACTTTTGGTCGCTAAAAAAAAAATCCTTGCCTGTACCGGAAGTAGCAGACGATGTGCGCGTGACGTCACGGGTTGTGGAGCTCCTCACATCTGAACATTGTTTATAATCAAGACCAAGGAGCTGGTCATTGACTTTGGGAGGTCGAGTCCACGGTCACAACCTATTGTGATCGAGGGAGTTGAGGTACAGACCGTGGATTCATTCAAGTACATCAGGGTTTGGGTGGACAATAAGCTGGACTGGACTGTTAACACGGACCATCAGTACAAGAAAGGACAGAGCCGGCTGTACTTCCTCATGAGACTGCACTCCTTCAACATTTGTAGAAAACTCCTGTGGATGTACTACCAGTCTGTGGTTGCCAGTGTTCTGTTCTACATGGTAGTGTGCTGGGGGGGGGCAGTACATCCAAGGACAGCTCCAGACTTGAGAAACTGATCAGGTGGGCCGGTTCTACAATGGGAATGAAAGTGGACTCGCTGATGACGGTGGCAGAGAAGAGGACTGTTGACAAACTAGTGAGCATCCTGGATGATGCGAGTCACCCTCTGCATAGCGTTATCAGTAGCCAGAGGAGCCTGTTCAGTGCTAGACTGCTTCATCCCAAGTGCAGGACTAATAGACTCAAGAACTCCTTTGTCCCACACGCCATTAGACTGTACAACTCCTCTCTGGGACGGGAGGCGGGGGGTACAAGGATGACAGGGGATTCAAAACATTAACAGTGCAATACATTTTCATAACATGGTCACTACTGCCTACTTTGTCTTGTTATATTCCTATTTTACTGTTATATTGTTATTCCCATTGTTTTTATTCTTTTTGTAATATTTCTCTATTTTGTTTCCTTTTAAACCCCCATTATTTACTTTTTACTCTTTTTTAAATTGATCTCAACTCTGTACACTGCTGCTGGAATTTTAATTTTCCTGAAGGAACTCACCTGAAGGAATCAATAAAGTACTATCTATCTATCTATCTAGCTATCATAGCCACCGGCAGCAAGAATAATTCGGACCGAGAAAGCGACGATTTCCCCATTAATTTGAGTGAGGATGAAAGATTTGTGGATGAGGAAAGTTAGAGTGAAGCACTAAAAAAATTATCAATCAATGTTTACTTATATAGCCCTAAATCACTAGTGTCTCAAAGGGTTGCACAAACCACTACGACATCCTCGGCAGGCCCACACAAGGGCAAGGAAAACTCACACCCAGTGGGACATCGGTGACAATAATGACCCAGTGGGACGTCGGTGACAATGATGACTATGAGAACCTTGGAGAGGAGGAAAGCAATGGATGTCGAGCGGGTCTAACATGATACTGTGAAAGTTCAACATGATACTGTGAAAGTTCAATCCATAATGGATCCAACACAGTCGCGAGAGTCCAGTCCAAAGCGGATCCAACACAGCAGCGAGAGTCCCGTTCACAGCGGAGCCAGCAGGAAACCATCCCAAGCGGAGGCGGATCAGCAGCGCAGAGATGTCCCCAGCCGATACACAGGCGAGCAGTACATGGCCACCGGATCGGACCGGACCCCCTCCACAAGGGAGAGTGGGGCATAGAAGAAAAAGAAAAGAAACGGCAGATCAACTGGTCTAAAAAGGGAGTCTATTTAAAGGCTAGAGTATACAAATGAGTTTTAAGGTGAGACTCAAATGCTTCTACTGAGGTGGCATCTCGAACTGTTACCGGGAGGGCATTCCAGAGGACTGGAGCCCGAACGGAAAACGCTCTATAGCCCGCAGACTTTTTTTGGGCTTTGGGAATCACTAATAAGCCGGAGTCCTTTGAACGCAGATTTCTTGCCGGGACATATGGTACAATACAATCGGCAAGATAGGATGGAGCTAGACCGTGTAGTATTTTATACGTAAGTAGTAAAACCTTAAAGTCACATCTTAAGTGCACAGGAAGCCAGTGCAGGTGAGCCAGTACAGGCATAATGTGATCAAACTTTCTTGTTCTTGTCAAATAAAAAAAAGAAAAGGCGACGGCTCCGGGCGACGGCAGTGTGAGCGATTCAGATGTTGTTAGACACATTTAGTAGGATAATTCTGGAAAATCCCTTATCTGCTTATTGTGTTAATAGTGTTTTAGTGAGATTATAAAGTCATACCTGAAAGTCGGAGGGCTGCGGTGATTGCCAGTGTCTCTGAGAGAAGCCAATGGAGGAGCCAAGATCACAGCAGGAGGAGGTCACATAATACACTCAAGTCTCCGGTAAGAGCCGACTTAATATCACAATTTTCCCATCCAAAAACTTGCTGGTTGACGTAGAGAAACATGTTCGCTTGACCGCTCTGTGTTAAAGCTCCACAACAAACAAAGAAACACCGGCTGTGTTTCGGTTGCTAAAGGCAGCTGTAATCCACCGCTTTCCACCAACAGCATTCTTCTTTGACGTCTTCATTATTAATTGAACACATTGCAAAAGATTCAGCAACACAGATGTCCATAGTACTGTGTAATTATGCGATAAAAAGTGACGACTTTTAGCCATGAGTGGTGCTGGGCTGAAATGTCCGCTCCAACCAATAACGTCACAAGCACGCTTCAACATAAGCGTCATCATTCCGCGACGTTTTCAACAGGAAACGTCGCGGGAAATTTAAAATTGCGATTTAGTAAACTAAAAAGGCCGTGTTGGCATGTGTTGCAATGTTAATATTTCATCATTGATATATAAACTATCAGACTGCCTGGTCGGTAGTAGTGGCTTTCAGTAGGCCTTTAAAGTACCAATGATTGTCACACACACACAAACTAGGTGCGGCAAAATTATTCTCTGCATTTGACCCATCACCCCTAATCACCCAATGGGAGGTGAGGGGAGCAGTGAGCGGCAGGGGTGGCCGCGCCCGGGAATCTTTTTGGGTGATTTAACCCCCAATTCCAGGCCTTGATGCTGAGTACCAAGCAGGGAGGTAATAGCTCCCATTTTTATAGTCTTTGGCATGACACACCCGGGGTTTGAACTCACAACCTACCCTTGTCTGGCTGGACACTCTAACCCTGCGGGCACCAGGTAGCCCGTAAGGACCAGATGAGTCGCCCCCTAGCCTGTTCCAAAAATAGCTCAAATAGCAGCACTTACCAGTGAGCTGCCTCTATTTTTTTAAATTGTATTTATTTACTAGCAAGCTGGTCTCGCTTTGTTCGACATTTTTAATTCTAAGGGAGACAAAACGCAAATTAAATTTGAAAATCCAAGAAAATATTTTAAAGACTTGGTCTTCACATGTTTAAATAAATTCCTTTATTTTTATACTTTGCTTCTTTTAAGTTTCAGAAAGACTATTTTAGAGAAAAAATACAACATTGAAATTGATTTTAGCATTTTTAAACACATATACCTTTTTACCTTTTAATTTCCTTCCTCCTTTCCTGACAATTTAAATCAATGTTCAAGTATTATTTTTTTTTATTGTAAAGAATAATAAATACATTTTAATTTAATTCCTCATTTTAGCTTCTGTTTTTTCGACAAATAATATTTGTGAAATATTTCTTCAAACTTATGATTAAAATTCCAAAGAATTATTCTGGCAAATCTGTATAATCAAATTTAAATCTTGTTTCAAAGTCTTTTGAATTTCTTTGTTCTGGAAAATCTAGAAGAAATAATGATTTGTCTTTGTCACAAATATAGCTTGGTCCAATTTGTTATATATTCTAACAATGTGCAGATTGGATTTTAACCTATTTAAAACATGTCATCAAAATTGTAAAATTAATCTTAATCAGGAAAAATTACTAACGATGTTCCATAAGTTAGTGTTTTATTTATTTTTTTCAAAAAGATTCGAATTAGCTAGTTTTTCTCTTCATATTTTTCGGTTGGATTTTTTAATTTTTAAAGAGTCGAAATTGAAGATAAACTATGTTTCAAAATGTAATTTTCATTTTTTTCGTGTTTTCTCCTCTTTTAAATCGTTTAAGTGTTTTTTCATCATTTATTCTCTACAAAAAATCTTACGTAAAAGGATACATATATAAAAAAAATACAAATTTTTTTATGTATATATATTTATTTATTAAAGGTAAATTGAGCAAACTGTCTATTTCTGGCAATTTATTTAAGTGTGTTTATTTTTGTTCCAACACTCCTCCCTTCCTTTTTGCCACTTCCTGCTGAGTGAGCACACCTTCCCCGGTGGGTGATTAGGAGAGTCACCTGCCAAGAGGACTAATTATAAGATTGTAGGCACCAGTCTTGTCTTCTTTCCACGCTGGGTAATTGTTTTTAATGGATGTTTTAATGTAAGATGAGCTTTCAGTTTGTCACCCGTGGACTGCTGCTGGTTTCTGACTATTTAATAATCACATACCTTCTCTGCATGGTATGCTCGTTATTGTCCTTGCACAAATACAAGGACCTTTCATTTTCACCACAAACCCGTACAAGATTAGACAAACATTGTGCAGGAGACAGAAGAGGACCAGCGATGGCTCCCCGTGGAACAGGGGTGTCAAACTCAAATACAGAGTGGGCCCAAATTTTAAACTGAACAAAGCCGCGGGCCGAGGTTGAACAAATGAACCTTTTAATAGGGACCCAAACAAGTTTTGCATTGAATATTAAACAAGCAAGGTGACATGCAAAATCGAGTTTAAAATAATAATAATATTAAAATATCAATAATTATTGCTCAGTTTGCTACACTGATTTGCTTTAACACTGAACAGAATAGAATAAAATAGAATAGAAAGTACTTTATTGATCCCTATGGAACAAGCAACGCTTATATAACTTAATGGTGCAAAATCAACTCTCAAAAAAAACTAACAAAAAAACATCAATGGCATATTAAATACAATTTTAATAAAAAATTGAATGCCTCTTTTCTATTTGCATCCTTCTGAGGTAAATATCAACATTAACTTTTTCCACATTTGAAAATAAATGGGGGGGCGGTGTTTGTTGGTAGCGGGGGGTTTATATTGTAGCGTCCCGGAAGAGTTATTGCTGCAAAGGGCTCTGGGTATTTGTTCTATTGTGTTGCGGTGCGGGTGTTCTCACAAAATGTGTGTCATTCTTGTTTGGTGCGGGTTCACAGTGTGGCGCATATTTGTAACAGTGTAAAAGTTGTTTATACGGCCACCCTCATTGTGACCTATATGGCTGTTGACCAAGTATGCATTGCATTCACATAGCTGTGTGTAGAAGCCGCATATGTTATGTGACTGGGCCGGCACGCTGTTTGTATGGAGGAAAAGCGGACGTGACGACAGGTTGTAGCGAACGCTAAAGGCAGTGCCTTTAAGGCACGCCCCCAATATTGTTGTCCGGGTGGAAATCGGGAGAATGGTTGCCCCGGGAGTTTTTCGGGAGGCACATGGAAATTCGAGAACATCTTTCCACCATTGTGGCCCCCGTCTATGGAACATCTTTCTACCATTGTGGCCCCCGTCTATGGAACATCTTTCCACCATTGTGGCCCCTGTCTATGGAATATCTTTCAATCATTGTGGCCCCCGCCTATGGAACATATTTCCACCATTGTGGCCCCTGTGTCTATGGAACAGTTTCCCACCATTATGAACCCTGTCTATGGAACATATTTCCACCATTGTGGCCCCCGTCTATGGAACATATTTCCACCATTTTGGCCCCCGTCTACGGAACATCTTTCCACCATTATGGCCCCCGTCTATGGAACATCTTTCCATCATTGTGCCCCCGTCTATGGAACATCTTTCCATCATTGTGCCCCCCGTCTATGGAACATCTTTCCACCATTGTGGCCCCCATCTATAGAACATCTTTCCACCATTGTGGCCCCTGTGTCTATGGAACAGTTTCCCACCATTATGACCCCTGTCTATGGAACATATTTCCACCATTGTGGCCCCCGTCAATGGAACATATTTCCACCATATTGGCCCCCGTCTATGGAACATCTTTCCACCATTATGGCCCCCGTCTATGGAACATCTTTCCACCATTGTGGCCCCCGTCTATGGAACATCTTTCCACCATTATGGCCTCCCATCTATGGAACATATTTCCATCATTATGGCCCCCGTCTATGGAACATATTTCCATCATTATGGCCCCCGTCTATGGAACATATTTCCACCATTGTGGCCCCTGTCTATGGAACATCTTTCCACCATTATGGCCCCCGTCTATGGAACATATTTCCACCATTGTGGCCCCTGTCTAAGAAACATATTTCCACCATTGTGGCCCCTGTCTATGGAATATATTTCCACCATTGTGGCCCCCGTCTATGGAACATATTTCCACCATTTTGGCCCCTGTCTATGGAATATCTTTCCACCATTGTGGCCCCTGACTATGGAACATCTTTCCATTTCCACCATTGTGGCCCCCGTCTATGGAACATCTTTCCACCATTGTGGCCCCTGTGTCTATGGAACATTTTCCCACCATTATGACCCCTGTCTATGGAACATATTTCCACCATTGAGGCCCCCGTCTATGGAACATCTTTCCATCATTGTGCCCCCCGTCTATGGAACATATTTCCACCATTTTGGCCCCTGTCTATGGAACATATTTCCACCATTATGGCCCCCGTGTATGGAACATCTTTCCACCATTGTGGCCCCCGTCTATGGAACATCTTCCCACCATTGTGGCCCCCATCTATGGAACATCTTTCCACCATTGTGGCCCCTGTGTCTATGGAACATCTTCCCACCATTGTGGCCCCCGTCTATGGAACATATTTCCACCATTGTTGCCCCCGTCTATGGAACATATTTCCACCATTTTGGCCCCCGTATATGGAACATCTTTCCACCATTATGGCCCCCGTCTATGGAACATCTTTTCATCATTGTGCCCCCCGTCTATGGAACATCTTTCCACCATTGTGGCCCCCATCTATAGAACATCTTTCCACCATTGTGGCCCCTGTGTCTATGGAACAGTTTCCCACCATTATGACCCCTGTCTATGGAACATATTTCCACCATTGTGGCCCCCGTCAATGGAACATATTTCCACCATTTTGGCCCCCGTCTATGGAACATCTTTCCAACATTGTGGCCCTTATCTATGGAACATCTTTCCACCATTGTGGCCCTTATCTATGGAACATAGTTCCAACATTATGGCCCCCGTCTATGGAACATATCCACCATTTTGGCCCCCGTCTATGGAACATCTTTCCACCATTGTGGCCCCTGTCTAAGGAACATCTTTCCACCATTGTGGCCGCCGTCTATGGAACATCTTTCCACCATTATGGCCTCCCATCTATGGAACATATTTCCACCATTTTGCCCCCCGTCTATGGAACATATTTCCACCATTGTGGCCCCTGTCTATGGAACATCTTTCCACCATTATGGCCCCCGTCTATGGAAAATATTTCCACCATTGTGGCCCCTGTCTAAGAAACATATTTCCACCATTGTGGCCCCTGTCTATGGAATATATTTCCACCATTGTGGCCCCCGTCTATGGAACATATTTCCACCATTTTGGCCCCTGTTTATGGAACATCTTTCCACCATTGTGGCCCCCGACTATGGAACATCTTTCCATTTCCACCATTGTGGCCCCCGTCTATGGAACATCTTTCCACCATTGTGGCCCCTGTGTCTATGGAACATTTTCCCACCATTATGACCCCTGTCAATGGAACATATTTCCACCATTGTGGCCCCCGTCTATGGAACATCTTTCCACCATTGTGGCCCCTGTCTAAGGAACATCTTTCCACCATTGTGGCCCCCGTCTATGGAACATATTTCCACCATTGTTTCCCCTGTCTATGGAACATCTTTCCACCATTATGGCCCCCGTCTATGGAAAATATTTCCACCATTGTGGCCCCTGTCTAAGAAACATATTTTCACCATTGTGGCCCCTGTCTATGGAATATATTTCCACCATTGTGGCCCCCGTCTATGGAACATATTTCCACCATTTTGGCCCCTGTCTATGGAACATCTTTCCACCATTGTGGCCCCCGACTATGGAACATCTTTCCATTTCCACCATTGTGGCCCCCGTCTATGGAACATCTTTCCACCATTGTGGCCCCTGTGTCTATGGAACATTTTCCCACCATTATGACCCCTGTCTATGGAACATATTTCCACCATTGTGGCCCCCGTCTATGGAACATCTTTCCATCATTGTGCCCCCCGTCTATGGAACATCTTTCCAGCATTATGGCCCCCGTCTATGGAACATATTTCCACCCTTGTGGCCCCCGTCTATGGAACATCTTTCCACCATTGTGGCCCCCGTCTATGGAACATCTTTCCACCATTGTGGCCCCTGTGTCTATGGAACATTTTCCCACCATTATGACCCCTGTCTATGGAACATATTTTCACCATTATGGCCCCCGTCTATGGAACATCTTTCTACCATTGTGGCCCCTGTCTATGGAACATCTTTCCACCATTGTGGCCCCTGTCTATGGAACATCTTTCTATCATTGTGGCCCCCGCCTACGGAACATATTTCCACCATTGTGGCCCCCGTCTATGGAACATCTTTCCATTTCCACCATTGTGGCCCCCATCTATGGAACATCTTTCCACCATTGTGGCCCCCGTCTATGGAACATCTTTCCATTTCCACCATTGTGGCCCCCATCTATGGAACATCTTTCCACCTTTGTGGCCCCTGTGTCTATGGAACATTTTCCCACCATTATGACTCCTGTCTATGGAACATATTTCCACCATTGTGGCCCCTGTCTATGGAACATCTTTCCATTTCCACCATTGTGGCCCCCATCTATGGAACATCTTTCCACCATTGTGGCCCCCGTCTATGGAACATCTTTCCACCCTTGTGTCCCCCGTCTATGGAACATCTTTCCACCATTGTGGCCCCTGTCTATGGAACATCTTTCCACCATTGTGGCCCCTGAGTCTATGGAACATTTTCCCACCATTATGACCCGTCTATGGAACATATTTCGACCATTGTGGCCCCCGTCTATGGAACATATTTCCACCATTTTGGCCCCCGTCTATGGAACATCTTCCCACCATTATGGCCCCCGTCTATGGAACATCTTTCCACCTTTGTGGCCCCTGTCTATGGAACATCTTTCCACCATTATGGCCCCCATCTATGGAACATCTTTCTACCATTGTGGCCCCCGTCTATGGAACATCTTTCCACCATTGTGGCCCCTGTCTCTGGAACATCTTTCTATCATTTTGGCCCCCGTCTATGGAACATATTTCGACCGTTGTGGCCCCCGTCCATGGAACATCTTTCCATTTCCACCATTGTGGCCCCAGTCTATGGAACATCTTTCCACCATTGTGGCCCCTGTGTCTATGGAACATTTTCCCACCATTATGACCCCTGTCTTTGGAACATATTTCCACCATTGTGGCCCCCGTCTATGGAACATATTTCCACCATTTTGGCCCCCGTCTATGGAACATCTTTCCACCATTATGGACCCCGTCTATGGAACATCTTTCCACCATTGTGGCCCCCGTATGGAACATCTTCCCACCATTGTGGCCCCCGTCTATGGAACATTTTCCCACCATTGTGGCCCCTGTCTATGGAACATCTTGCCGGAGGACCTCAGAGCTGTGGAGAAGGTTCATGTTTTTAAGAGCAGCCTTAAGACTCACCTTTTTAATTTGGCTCTTACCTGATATTAATTATTTCAGTGAAGTCATTTGTATTTGACTTTTTATTCTATTCATTATGCATGATTTAATTTAGTTATATTTATTTATTTATTTATTTAGTTACTGTACATGTATATACATACTGTGGGGCAAAAAAGTATTTAGTCAGCCACCAAGTTCTCCCACTTAAAATGATGACAGAGGTCTGTAATTTTCATCATAGGTACACTTCAACTGTGAGAGACAGAATGTGAAAAATTTGATTTTATACCAAAAAGTTATATTTTGGTTTCATTCGACCAGATGAAATTCTCCCAATCCTCTGCTGTATCATCCATGTATCCATTTTGGTATAAACTCAACTTGTCGTGTTTGGAGGAAGAAGAATACTGAGTTGCATCCCAAGAACACCATACCTACTGTGAAGCATGGGGGTGGAAACATCATGCTTTGGGGCTGTTTTTCTGCTAAGGGGACAGGACGATTGATCCGTGTTAAGGAAAGAATGAATGGGGCCATGTATCGTGAGATTTTTGAGCCAAAACCTCCTTCCATCAGTGAGAGCTTTGAATGGTTGACCAAATACTTATTATCCACCATAATTCACAAATAAATTCTTTAAAATTCCTACAATGTGAATTCCCTGATTTTTTTCCCACATTCTGTCTCTCACAGTTGAAGTGTACCTGTGATGAAAATTACAGACCTCTGTCATCATTTTAAGTGGGAGAACTTGCACAATCGCTGGCTGACTAAATACTTTTTTGCCCCACTGTATATACAATGTGTCAGCCTTGCCCCTGACAGTTTGTTTGTGTGTTTAGTTTTATCCTCTGCATTTGTCTTTGTTTCCTCTGTGTGTGCAGTATTTCCTGTCAGCGCTCTTATTTTGTCGGTTTCCTGTGTTTTTCCCCGAGTGCAGCGTCCCCTCAGCTGATTGGCACCTGGCCACACCTGGTGTCAATCAGCCCACTTGCACAATCGGTGGCTGACTAAATACTTTTTTGCCCCACTGTATATATATTTTTTTCTCTCTATTAATTTTCATATGTCTTACTTGTATTTTATTTGTTTTCTTTGCACATGGTTCTTACTATTGTAAAAATGTTATCATTTTAATTTTCCTCAGATGAGACATCTGCCTCATTGTGGGTATCTGTGTCCGGGTGTGATAATGGGGGGATATAGGGGTCACCGGGGTATTGTGTTTACTTTTTAAAAAGTAAACATGTATGAAAAGCGCTTTATCAATAAAGCTTAAAACTGCAGCCCTCCTCATGATGTAGTTGAATAGCCCTGCTGTATAATATTTTTAAGCACGATAAAAGTTCCTTCAAATATGACCTAAACAGCATTACTTATTGTTAAGAAAGAAACTAACAAGTCCAAAGAAAGTGCCTCCTGGAACTTCTCACGTCCACTACACATGGCAACATTGCCAAGGTAGACATCTTCACAGGCCGGGCCGTACGAGATGGGAGGAGCTAGGAGGCCCATCAAAGGGCCATCCACAGCGGACCTCATTAAGGCGTTTTAAAAAAAAGGTACAGTTGCACCTCGCTGCAGCGAGCCGTCCCGGCACCCGGCACCGGGAACCACTTTGCTCTGGCTGTCTGTCCTCCCTGGAAGGGACCAAAAGATGTAAACAAAGCCAGCAGCTAATTAAATAGATGAGCAATATTAACATAACCTGAAAGCCCCAGCCAATAGTACCAGCCGTACACACACACACACACACCTCCCTTCAATACCCCTCCTTCCAATTTCAGACCCCCCCCCCCCCTTCCTTGTTGTGATCGGAGCAGTGAGCGCCAATTGTGGGCAGTGTAATTACCATTAGGACAGAGTAGGTCTTTGATATGGTAATGATGCTCAATGTACACCCCTGCCCCCCCCCCCCACCTCCCCTACACACACACACACACACATATTCTCCTGTACACTTCCTATTGCACAAGCGCTTCCAAATAATGTCCTCCATTACCATAGGGCGGATCAATCACCTGACCTGGGGTAAATATATTTGATCCATGGTACTTAAAGGCCTACTGAAATGAGATTTTCTTATTCAAACGGGGATAGCAGGTCCATTCTATGTGTCATACTTGATCATTTTGCGAAATTGCCATATTTTTGCTGAAAGGATTTAGTAGAGAACATCCACGATAAAGTTCGCAACTTTCGGTCGCTAATAAAAAAGCCTTGCCTGTACCGGAAGTAACAGACGATGACATCACCATTGTGAGGGCTCCTCCCGTCTCTGAATGAAGTCACGGCAGCTGCATGGACGGCGCAAGCCCCGGTAAGAGGCAACTTTTTACCACCATTTTTTCACCGAAACCTGCCGATTGACAAGGGGTCAGGAACCATGTTCGCTTGACCGCTCTGATCCATAGTAAAGCTTCACCTGCGGGAATTTTAAACAAGGAAGCACGATAAAGTTCGCAACTTTTGTGGTCGCTAATAAAAAAGCATTGCCTGTACCGGAAGTAGGAGACGATGACATCACCGTTGTGAGGGCTCCTCCCGTCCTCACATTGTTTATAATGGGAGCCTCCAACAGCAAGAGCTATTCAGACCAAAACGTATATTTCCCCATTAATTTGAGCGAGGATGAAAGATTCGTGGATGAGGAAATTTAGAGTGAAGGACTAGAAAAAAAAAGGCGATGTCACTGGGAGCGATTCAGATGTTTTTAGACACATTTACTAGGATAATTCTGGGAAATCCCTTATCTTTCTACTGTGTTGCTAGTGTTTTAGTGAGTTAAATAGTACCTGATAGTCGGAGGGGTGTGTCCACGAGTGTGTTGACGCCAGTGGCTTAGGGAAGTCATGGCAGCTGCATGGACGGCGCAAGCTCCGCAGATCTCCGGTAAGAGGCGACTTTTTACCATAATTTTCTCGCCGAAACCTGCCGATTGACAAGTGGTCAGGAACCATGTTCGCTTGACCGCTCTGATCCATAGTAAAGCTTCACCTGTGGGAATTTTAAACAAGGAAACACGATAAAATTCGCAACTTTTGTGGTCGCTAATAAAAAAGCCTTGCCTGTACCGGAAGTAGCAGGCGATGACATCACCGATGTGAGGGCTCCTCACATCCTCACATTGTTTATAATGGGAGCCTCCAACAGCAAGAGCTATTCAGACAAAAACATCAAATTTCCCCATTAATTTGAGCGAGGATGACAGATTCACGGATGAGGAAATTTATAGTGAAGGACTAGAAAAAAAAAAGGCAATTGCACTGGGAGCGATTCAGATGGTTTTAGACACATTTACTAGGATAATTCTGGGGAATCCCTTATCTTTCTATTGTGTTGCTAATGTTTTAGTGAATTAAATAGTACCTTATAGTCGAAGGGGTGTGTCCACAGGTGTGTTGACGGCAGTCTCTGAATGAAGTCACGGCAGCTGCATGGACGGTGCAAGCTCCGGTAAGAGGCGACTTTTTACCACCATTTTCTCACCGAAACCTGCCGATTGACAAGTGGTCAGGAACCATGTTCGCTTGACCGCTCTGATCCATAGTAAAGCTTCACCTGCGGGAATTTTAAACAAGGAAACACGATAAAGTTTGCAACTTTTGTGGTCGCTAATAAAAAAGCCTTGCCTGTACCGGAAGTAGGAGACGATGACATCACCATTGTAAGGGCTCCTCACATCCTCACATTGTTTATAATGGGAGCCTCCAACAGCAAGAGCTATTCAGACAAAAACATCAATTTCCCCATTAATTTGAGCGAGGATGAAAGATTCGTGGATGAGGAAATTTAGAGTGAAGGACTAGAAAAAAAAAAGGCGATTGCACTGGGAGCGATTCAGATGTTTTTAGACACATTTACTAGGATCATTCTGGGGAATGCCTTATCTTCCTATTGTGTTGCTAGTGTTTTAGTGAGTTAAATAGTACCTGATAGTCGGAGGGGTGTGTCCACGAGTGTGTTGATGCCAGTGGCTTAGGGAAGTCACGGCAGCTGCATGGACGGCGCAAGGTCCGCAGATCTCCGGTAAGGGGCGACTTTTTACCATAATTTTCTCGCCGAAACCTGCCGATTGACAAGTGGTCGGGATCCATGTTCGCTTGACCGCTCTGATCCATAGTAAAGCTTCACCTGCGGGAATTTTAAACAAGGAAACACCATGTGTTTGTGTGGCTAAAAGCTAAAGCTTCCCACCTCCATCTTTTTACTTTGACGTCTCCATTATTAATTGAACAGATTGCAAAAGATTCAGTGACACAGATGTCCAGAATACTGTGTAATCGCGCGATGAAAAGAGACGACTTTTAGCCGCAAATGGTGCTGGGCTAATATGTCCCCTCCAACTCGAGATGTCACGAGTCATCATTCCACGACGTTTTCAACAAGAAACTTCGCGCGAAATTTAAAATTGTAATTTAGTAAACTAAAAAGGCCGTATCGGCATGTGTTGCAATGTTAATATTTCATCATTGATATATAAACTATCAGACTGCGTGGTAGGTAGTAGTGGGTTTCAGTAGGCCTTTAAGTTTCCGGAAATTTACCGGAAACTTTGCACCCCTTTGCAAACCGGGTGGTGCACGTCAAAATCGGCTGACGGAAAATGACTGTCGAACACGGATGTTGTGATGCAATGTGTACAGGAAGACCCGATCAGTCAAGAACAATAACCGCCCTGAAACGGGTAGGTTGTGAGTTCAAACCCCGGCCGAGTCATATCCAAAGACTATAAAAATGGGAGCCATTACCTCCCCTGCTGAGCACTCAGCATCAAGGCTTGGAATTGGGGGTTGAATCACCAAAATTGATTCCCGGGCGGGGTCACCGCTGCTGCTCACTGCTCACCTCACCTTCTAGGGGGTGATCTAAGGCAGTGGTTCTCAAATGGGGGTACTTGAAGGTATGCTGAGGGTTACGTGAGATTTTTTAAAAAGATTCTAAAAATGGAAACATTTCAAAAATCCTTTAAGAATATATTTATTGAATAATACTCAACAAAATATGAATGTAAGTTCATAAACTGTGAAAAGAAATGCAACAATGCAATATTCAGTGTTGACAGCTAGATTTTTTGTGGACATGTTCCATAAATATTGATGTTAAAGATTTCTTTTTTTGTGAAGAAATGTTTAGAATTAAGATGATGAATCCAGATGGATCTCTTAAAATCCACAAAGAGGGCACTTTAAGTTGATTACTTCTATGTGTAGAAGTAATTTATAATTGAATCACTTGTTTATTTTTAAACAAGTTTTTAGTTATTTGTATATCTTTTTTCCCAAATAGTTCAAGAAAGACCACTACGAATGAGCAATATTTTTGCACTGTTATACAATTTAATAAATCAGAAACTGATGACATAGTGCTGTATTTTACTTCTTTATCTCTTTTTTTCTTTTCAACCAAAAATGCTTTGCTCTGATTAGGGGGTACTTGAATTAAAAAAATGTTCGCAGGGGGTACATCATTGAAAAAAGGTTGAGAACCACTGATCTAAGGTCATGAGTCAAATGCAAATAAAAATTTCGCCACACCTAGTGTGTGTGTGTGTGTGTGTGTGTGTGTGTGTGTGTCTGTGACAAGCATTGCTACTGTAATTTTAATACATCACTTCCTGGACTTGCAATATTTTACGACAGAGCTTCTGCAACCTCACAACTTGGGATATTTCATGTTTTATACATCCATCTTCTTCCGCTAAACCGAGGTAGGGTCGCGGGGGCAGCAGCCTAAGCAGAGAAGCCCGGACTTCCCTCTCCCCAGCCACTTGGTCCAGCTCTTACCAGGGGATCCCGAGGCGTTCCCAGGCCAGCCAGGAGACATAGTCTTCCCAACGTGTCCTGGGTCTTCCACATGGCCTCCGACCAGTTGGACGTGCCCTAAACACCTCCCTAGGGAGGCGGCCGAGTGGCATCCTGACCAGCTGCCCGAACCACCTCATCTGGCTCCTCTCCATGTGGAGAAGCAGCGGCTTTACCCTGAGTTCCTCCTGGATGACAGAGCTTCTCACCCTCCACTGGGTAGCGGAGGGTGAGAAGCTCTGTCATTTGGCCCGCTTGTACCTTTGATCATGTCCTTTCAGTCATGACCCTAAGCTCATGGCCATTTGTGAGGATGGGAACGTAGATGGAGTGGTAAATTGAGAGCTTTGCCTTCCGGCTCAGCTCCTTCTTCACCACGAGTCAATACAGCGTTCGCATTACTTAAGACACCGCACCGATCCGCCTTTTGATCTCACCATCCACTCTTCCCTCACTCGTGAACAAGACTCCGAGGTACTTGAACTCCTCCACTTGGGGCAGAGTCTCCTCCCCAGACCGGATGTGGCACTCCACCCTTTTCCGGGCGAGAACCATGGACTCGGACTTGGACGTGCTGATTCTCATCCCAGTCGCTTTGGGCCGCCTGTACCCGTGATCATGTCCTTTCAGTCATAACCCAAAGCTCATGACCATATGTGAGGATGGGAATGTAGATGGAGTGGTAAATTGAGAGCTTTGCCTTCCGGCTCAGCTCCTTCTTTACCACAAGGGATCGATACAGCGTCCGCATTACTGAAGACACCGCACCGATCCGCCTGTCGATCTCCCCATCCACTCTTCCCTCACTCGCGTGCAAGACTCTGAGGTACTTGAACTCCTCCACTTGGGGCAGAGTCTCCTCCCCAGCCCGGATGTGGCTCTCCACCCTTTTACGGGCGAGAACCATGGACTCGGACTTGGACGTGCGGATTCTCATCCCAGTCGCTTTGGGCCGCCTGTACCCGTGATCATGTCCTTTCAGTCATAACCCAAAGCTCATGACCATATGTGAGGATGGGAATGTAGATGGAGTGGTAAATTGAGAGCTTTGCCTTCCAGCTCAGCTCCTTCTTTACCACAACGAATCGATACAGCGCCCGCATTACTGAAGACGCCGCACCAATCCGTCTGTCGATCTCACCATCCACTCTTCCCTCACTCGTGAACAAGACTCCGAGGTACTTGAACTCCTCCACTTGGGGCAGAGTCACCGTGGCACTCCACCCTTTTCCGGGCGAGAACCATGGACTCGGACTTGGACGTGCTGATTCTCATCCCAGTCGCTTCACACTCTGCTCTGAACCGATCCAGTGAGAGCTGAAGATCCTGGCCAGATGAAGCCATCAGGACCACATCATCTGCACAAAGCAGAGACCTAATCCTGCAGCCACCAAACCGGATCCCCTCAACGCCCTGACTGCGTCTAGAAATTCTGTCCATAAAAGTTATGAACAGAATCGGTGAAAAAGGACAGCCGATTCACATTTTTGGGGGTCCTACTGGTAATTCCACAATCCTCGGACTCCTGTGCCCTCCTCCCCCCTCCCTCCGCCTCCATCAGTCCTGTCCAAGCCCTGGCCTCCATCCCACGGATGGAAGAGGAACAAACCGAGCGGCCAGCTCCCTGCTGTCTGCCTCTCATCACACACTCCATGCCCACACTTTGCAGTCCAAGCCCGCCTCCGTTCCACTCGGCCCCGGCCGGCCACATGAGATGTTGCTGGACCCGGACCCCCACCACAATTCTCCTGGGGGACACAATGTCAGAAATGCACGGCGCGGCCTGGACGTTCTGCGTCGGGGAAAATTCCAAAAAAAAAAGAAAAAAGTGTTGGCCCGACAACAGAAGTCTGATTCCAGGGATGGAAATTGGATTGAGCACAAAAAGTGACCCAATTAAAGGATAGAGTACATACACATGTCATCATACGCGAGGAACACGGGATACAGAGTGACTCCTGCTGCAGGTAAAGCCAGCAGGGAGGGCTTTTGCTACATGTTGTACTTTAATTTAATAACAACCCGACAAACACCTTCGCCCACTACACATGAAATTAACGATGCGCTAGTTGCCAAGCTGGAGGGAAAATAGGTCAAAGACGCTGGCATGGAAGCACATTAGCTTCACAAATATATATTTCATTGTCTCTCCCAGATTGGCACAAACATCCTGCAGCCCAGGCTAATTAAGACGTGGCAGGAAGCCCATTTATGCTACAGTCCGTATTGCCGCTACTATTTGAGTCAACCAATGGGAAAATAATTGTTGCCCTTTGTCTTTAATAGAAAGTTGAATGACCGGTTTGAGAAGAAGAAAAAAAAAAAACATGTTCTGGTTGGGAAGTTACGTGTTGCGTGAGAAAGGTTTATTCTGCAACTTCCTGTTGTTGGTGTTACTTATTCAGTGTGGATTTGTATTTTTTCAAACACATAGGGACACTTCAAAATAATGCTTCTGGCAAATTATGTGGGAAATTCCACATAATATAAAAAGAAAATAATCTCAATAATACCTAACAAAAAAAATATATATATATATATATATATTAGGGGTGGGCAAATTAATGCGTTAATTACGAGTTAATTCATCAATCTATTAACGCCGACAATTATTTTAACGCGCATTTGCGTATGTTGTTTACATGCTTTTATTTTGTTAACGCCTTTTCTTAACAAGATGGCGTCGCCCGGACGGGCTTCGGCATCGAGGAGCTCTTGGTAAAGATGGAACATTTGGCAAAAATACCGGACAATTCTGCAAATTTCATGGCTGGCTTACAGCCTGGTCACTCCGGGATCACTTACGACCGCCAGACAATTCTGGATGTGGATAGATCGGGCCGTTTTGGACTGAATGAGGCGTGCTTGCTAGACCGGCTAGCTAGCATGGGAATACTTTGCCGGCTACATCCAGCGGCCTGTGAAGCAGCGGAGTATATGTGTTGTCTGTCTATTAATGAATAATGCAGGGGAGGCGTATTGGCTGAGTTCTTAACGTTTACTTTCAGAGCGTGCATATCAAAACATACAAGATGCCGTCATGGCGACACAAGCTATACCGGGCTATCGCGCATGCTCGTCACTCCTGTTGCATGCTGGGTAGGGTAGTTCTTTATTTCCCTGGCTCATAACATCACAAATAGTACCATGTGTATGATGCGTTCAGTTTATCAAAGCACCAAGCAAACAATCGGAAAATTCCCATCATATCAATTCCTAGATATGGTCATAATTATTTTAAGTGCACTACGCAGAATAAACACAACATTATTAATATTGCTACTACAGATTATTTGATCAAAAATTCCCTAAAACAGCCCACTACCTATAATATAGTTTTTTTAAACATAAGATCCCTGATAAAAAAAATGTTTCTGCTGTTACCTCAGAAATTGCCTCTTCAGATGTTATGATTGTTGGTCAGAGATTTGTATGTAGATTATATTTATTTTCCATAACAAACAGGATAACTTAAATACCCTGGCAGTGGCAATAAGCTTAAACGTTTGTATTTACATTTTTTGAGTTGATTTTCATAAAATATGCTATTTAACTGCTACTGTTTAACAAGGACTGATTTAAATTGTGTTTGCACAACTAATGTTTTGGTGCTTTTGTTCATGTGGGAGAATATTCCAATAAAGGTGCATTACACACTACTTTTGAATTCATTATTGGGCTTTGCGTATACAATGCATTTAATCACGATTAATCGGGGAAATAGTGCGATTAACTTCGATTAAAATTTTTAATCATTGCCCAGCCCTAATATATATATATATATATATATATATATATATATATATATATATATATATATTATATTATATATTAGTATATACACACTATATATATGTAGTTTATTATATATATATATATATATATATATATATATATATATATATATATATATATATATATATATATTTATTTATTCATTTATTTTTTCTTAGGTATTATTGAGATTATTTTCTCTGTATACACTATATAGTGTATAACCACTATACATATATTTATATATCTATATAAAAAATAAATATATAGTGTATATGTATATATGAAATATGTATAGTGTGTATATATACACTATATATTTTTGTATATATATATATATATATATATATATATATATATATATATACATATATATGTGTATGTATGTGTGTATATATATATATATACACTGTAAATATATATATTTATATGTGTGTGTATATATATATACACACACAATCACACACATATATATACATATATATTTGACATGGCTAGCTAGTTAGCGGCTAACATCCTTGTCTCCATGGTGACAAATAAAGTAAATTTCTTACAAGTTCCATTATCACTGGAGGATGAGAAATAGCTAAACATGCTTCACTACACACTGTAGGAGGGTACAATAGCTCACAATGTAAACAAATGCCATGGGTGGATCTACACCTGACATCCACTGTAATGATACCAAGTTCAAGAGCGTATCTAGTTGATACTACTATGATTACATCGATATTTTTTTATCATCACTAAATATTTTTCATATTATGTTTAAAAAGTCGGTAAATGCTTCCTTGGACACATGAGGACTTTGAACATGACCAATGTATGATCCTGTAACTACCTGGTATCAGATCCCTACCTAAATGTGTGGTATCATCCAAAACTAATGTCAAGTATCAAAGAAGAGAAGAATAAGTGATTATTACATTTAGAACATGTTCAAATCTGCAGCTCAGGTTTGAATTTGGTATTTTTCGTGAACTGTTGTTACATTTTGTCTTCACGAACACGGAATACATAAAAATACTTTGATTGTAACTTGTTATCGCTATCAAGATGCTACATGATGGCATGATCTGGATGAAGTCAAGACTTGATCATTGCTCCGAACAGGATTAGAACTGGTGTGACCAATTGGATATCAGGCCCTCCTTGAGTATATGTTGATACATCCATCCATCCATCTTTTTCAAAGCTGCCCCCCTCTTTCGCATATCATAATTTATTCTACTTTAATGTAACGTGTGTTACGGCTCAAGCACCTGCCGCCCACGGGCGTGCTTCTGCGTGGCTGCACTCAATAGGTGACCGACACACCTGACGCTGATGAGGACTCCACTCCATTCTAAAGGCAACGTGTCCTGCGTTCCAGTGCCAGAACATAGTTACTTGTACCTGTACAGTAGGTAAATGGGTTATACTTGTATGGAGCTTTTTCTACCCTCAAAGTACTCAAAGCGCTTTGACACTATTTCCACATTCACCCATTCACACACTGATGGCGGGAGCTGCTATGCACGGCTCTAACCGGGACGCATCAGGAGCAAGGGTGAAGTGTCTTGCTCAAGGACACAACGGACGTGACGAGGTTGGTGGAAGCTGGGGATCGAAGCAGGAACCCTCAGGTTGCTGGCACGGCCACTCTCCTGACTGCGCCACGGCGTCCCCTACACGTCTCTAGCTTTCCTCGCCTATGTGCTACCTCGCTCTCTCTGCTCATCGTGTCTTGTCCTGTGTCGTCACCCTGCAGCTCCGCGTCATTCTCTGGTCCCGAGCTGTGTGTCTCAGCTCCCCGGACGTCCTCCGGACTCCCTGTTACCCCCCGGATGTCCAACTCTCGTTTGCCCCCGGACGACGACACCTCGCCCCAGCCCCTGACCACTTGCCTGTTTCCGGACCTCTGAGCCCGCCTTGCCCTTTCTGGACTTCCACATCTGTCTCAACACGCACCTGTGTCTTCCCTCTGTGTTCATCGTGTCTTGTCCTGCGTCGTCATCCTGCAGCTCCCCGTCATACCCCGGTTTCGAGCTGTGTGTCTCGTCTCCCCGGATCCCCTTCGGACTCCCTGTTGCTTCCCCAGATCGCGATCTTTCGCCTGCCCCCGGATGACGATGCCTCGCCCCAACCCCTGACCACTTGCCTGTCCTCGGACCTCCGAGCTGGCCTTGCCCTTTCTGGATTTCCGCATCTGTCTCAACACGCACCTTCAACACCACCCGGTAACACTCAACATATAACCGCTTCACATAGTCACACCACACGTATTTTGGTTAATTACACACATCATTCTTTAAGAAGGGGGACCGGAGGGTGTGTTCCAACTATCGTGGGATCACACTCCTCAGCCTTCCCGGTAAGGTTTATTCAGGTGTACTGGAGAGGAGGCTTCGCCGGATAGTCGAACCTCGGATTCAGGAGGAACAGTGTGGTTTTCGTCCTGGTCGTGGAACTGTGGACCAGCTCTATACTTTCGGCAGGGTTTTTGAGGGTGCATGGGAGTTTGCCCAACCAGTCTACATGTGCTTTGTGGACTTGGAGAAGGCATTCGACCGTGTCCCTCGGGAAGTCCTGT
Organism: Nerophis ophidion; assembly: GCF_033978795.1. NCBI lineage: Eukaryota > Metazoa > Chordata > Actinopteri > Syngnathiformes > Syngnathidae > Nerophis > Nerophis ophidion. The sequence goes on along the minus strand of NC_084620.1, from coordinate 52,166,416 downwards.
GGGGAGTGCTCAGAGAGTATGGGGTATCGGACTGTCTTATTGTGGCAGTCCGCTCCCTGTATGATCAGTGTCAGAGCTTGGTCCGCATTGCTGGCAGTAAGTCGGACACGTTTCCAGTGAGGGTTGGACTCCGCCAAGGCTGTCCTTTGTCACCGATTCTGTTCATAACTTTTACGGACAGAATTTCTAGGCGCAGCCAAGGCGTTGAGGGGTTCCGGTTTGGTGGCCACGGGATTAGGTCTCTGCTTTTTGCAGATGATGTAGTCCTGATGGCTTCATCTGGCCGGGATCTTCAGCTCTCACTGGATCGGTTCGCAGCCGAGTGTGAAGCGACCGGAATGAGAATCAGCACCTCCAAGTCCGAGTCCATGGTTCTCGCCCGGAAAAGGGTGGAGTGCCATCTCCGGGTTGGGGAGGAGACCCTGCCCCAAGTGGAGGAGTTCAAATACCTAGGAGTCTTGTTCACGAGTGGGGGAAGAGTGCATCGTGAGATCGACAGGCGGATCGGTGCGGCGTCTTCAGTAATGCGGACGTTGTATCGATCCGTTGTGGTGAAGAAGGAGCTGAGCCGGAAGGCAAAGCTCTCAATTTACCGGTCGATCTACGTTCCCATCCTCACCTATGGTCATGAGCTTTGGGTCATGACCGAAAGGATAAGATCACGGGTACAAGCGGCCGAAATGAGTTTCCTCCGCCGGGTGGCGGGGCTCTCCCTTAGAGATAGGGTGAGAAGCTCTGCCATCCGGGAGGAGCTCAACGTAAAGCCGCTGCTCCTCCACATCAAGAGGAGCCAGATGAAGTGGTTCGGGCATCTGGTCAGGATGCCACCCGAACGCCTCCCTAGGGATGTGTTTAGGGCACGTCCAGCTGGTAGGAGGCCACGGGGAAGACCCAGGACACGTTGGGAAGACTATGTCTCCCGGCTGGCCTGGGAACGCCTCGGGATCCCCCGGGAAGAGCTAGACGAAGTGGCTGGAGATAGGGAAGTCTGGGTTTCCCTCCTTAGGCTGCTGCCCCCGCGACCCGACCTCGGATAAGCGGAAGATGATGGATGGATGGATGGATTCTTTCTATACAAATAAATACGCTGTGCCATATCCTTCCTCACTGTACCGTTACAATGTGCCCTGAAACAATAACAGTCGGTGGAAGTGATGAAGGTAAGCAACGCTCCCTCTTCCTCATCCGGTGGGGTCCCCTGTGGGCCGCCGGGAGAGCAGAGGGAGTCCTGGCCCCGTCAGTGGGGAGCCCAGATGGACTGAGACCTACACACTAACTCAGTCACTCACATGTCATATGTTATCCCATCTGCACCGTCACCAAGCTGCCTGTGACCCCAGGCCCTGGCGGAGCACACACACACACAAACACACACCGCGTGTACATTAATACACACAAAGGTTACACAAATGTGTGGTCTCACAACGCACAGAGGAGGTGTTCCCTGTGTGTAATTGGAGGTGAAGAGAACAGCACCTTTTATAGACACACACTTCAATATGCGTCTTTTCACATGGACAATAACACTATTCTAGGACTTTCAACGTTGTAGCATCAACTTCTATTGTGATGCAAAGGCCAAAAAAAGAGGCTTATTCCATAAATGGCCTTATTTATGTACCAAGGTTTTACTAATAGTGTTAACAGCCATGACTGTTTATGTTGTTATTGTCTACCCACACCTTAGGTATAGGTCGGTTTTAGGTATAGGTCACGCCACAGTTTAGGTAATAATGTTAACAGCCAGGACTGTTTATGTTGTCATTGTCAGGCTTGCCCCTGACAGTTTGTCTATTTTTAAATTTTTTCCTCTGCATTTGTCTGTTTCCTCTGTGTTTAGTATCTCCTGTCTTTAGTTCCTGTCTAGTGCTCTTATTTTGTCAACTTCCTGTCTTGTTCCCTGAGTGCTGTGTTCCTCCTCAGCTGCGGCTGATTGGCACCTGGCCACACCTGTTACCAATCAGCCTGCTCCTATTTCTACCTGCTTTGTCTTGTGTCGGTTGCTGGATCATTGTATTGTGATTTGGACTTGTCGTTGCCATATGTTGCTCTTGTCGTGTCTGTGATTCTTTTCAGCTATTACCTGTCATGCTACACTTTGTCCTGATCGTCGTAGCGGTAAGCTGTTCTTGTTAGCCATTAGTTATTTCCAGTTTTTCTGTTTCCTATCCTCTAGCTTCCATGCTAAAGTTCCTTTTTGTTTTCTAGCTTCCAGTGCTAGCTCCCTTAGTTTGTTATTCCGCCCACGTGCGTGCTTTTTGTTTGTTCTTGTTTAGTTTTAAATAAATCATGTTTTCCCATTAAATGCCTGCCTCCTTCTCTGCATCGTCGGGTTCAACAACAAATACCCCTGGCAGTCACTGTCTACCCACACCTTAGGCATTAGTCGGTCTTAGGTATAGGTTGCTCCACAGCTTAGGTATTATTGTTAACAGCCATGACTGTTTATGTTGTTATTGTCTACCCACACAAATTAGATATAGGTCGGTCCACAGCTTGGGTAATAATGTTAATAGCCATGACTGTTTATGTTGTTATTGTCCACCCACAACTTAGGTATAGGTCGGTCTTAGGTATAGGACGATCCACAGCTTAGGTAATAATGTTAACAGCTATGACTGCTTATGTTGTTGTTGTCTACCCACACCTTAGGTATAGGTCGGTCCGCAGCTTAGGTAATAATGTTAATAGCCATGACTGTTTATGTTGTATTGTCTACCCACATTTTAGGTATAGGTCGGTCCATAGCTTAGGTAATAATGTTAACAGCCATGACTGTTTATGTTGTTATTGTCCACCCACACCTTAGGTATAGGTCGGTCTTAGGTATAGGTCGCTCCACAGCTTAGGTATTAATGTTAACAGCCATGACTGTTTATGTTGTTATTGTCTACCCACACAACTTAGATATAGGTCGGTCCACAGCTTAGGTAATAATGTTAATAGCCATGACTGTTTATGTTGTTATTGTCTACCCACAACTTAGGTATAGGTTGGTCTTAGGTATAGGTCGGTCCACAGATTAGGTAATATTGTTAACAGCCATGACTGTTTATGTTGTTATTGTCTACCCACACCTTAGGTAAAGGTCGGTCCACAGTTTAGGTAAATAATTTTAACAACCATGACTGTTTATGTTATTTTCTACCCATACCTTAGGTATAGGTCGGTCCGCAGCTTAGGTAATAATGTTAATAGCCATGACTGTTTATGTTGTATTGTCTACCCACATTTTAGGTATAGGTCGGTCCATAGCTTAGGTAATAATGTTAACAGCCATGACTGTTTATGTTGTTATTGTCCACCCACACCTTAGGTATAGGTCGGTCTTAGGTATAGGTCGCTCCACAGCTTAGGTATTAATGTTAACAGCCATGACTGTTTATGTTGTTATTGTCTACCCACACAACTTAGATATAGGTCGGTCCACAGCTTAGGTAATAATGTTAATAGCCATGACTGTTTATGTTGTTATTGTCTACCCACAACTTAGGTATAGGTTGGTCTTAGGTATAGGTCGGTCCACAGATTAGGTAATATTGTTAACAGCCATGACTGTTTATGTTGTTATTGTCTACCCACACCTTAGGTAAAGGTCGGTCCACAGTTTAGGTAAATAATTTTAACAACCATGACTGTTTATGTTATTTTCTACCCATACCTTAGGTATTTGCGGGCCTGCAGCGGAACGGAGTGTGCCAGGACCGGCCTCGAAGTCAGCTACAGGTGCGTAGATGGCCCAGGTGGGCCTTATTATCTAATTACCTGTCGCTGACTTCGAGGCCGGTCCTGGCACACCTCATTCTGCTGCAGGCCCGCAGGCCAGGCCCCCCTCCACAAATGTTAACAGCCATGACCGTTTATGTAGTTATTGTCTTCCCAATCACATTACAAGCTACTGAAATATACCTTAAATACCAAACGATAAATCGATAGTTTTTTCCTACGTTTTGAACCCCGCGGCTAATTTTGTGACGCTGACGTCAATAATGCAAATAGTTTAAAAAAAAAAAAAACAATTTAAAAAAGCAAAGACACTGAAAAGGTGTATTAATGTTTGCACTATGACGCTATCTTTGGGACGACGTCACTCACTTCCGGTGCTGCAGTGGCCTTCTGTTTAGACCAAGCTTTCAATTGGAAGTAGAAGTGCCATTTCCTCTTCTAGCCGTTATTAACGTTTCTACTTCATTCATCACTACAAGCAACGTTTGTAAGTTTTACAATATAACTAAAAAAATTCTTACTATCTAAAGCGTCCCCTGTGTGATGTCTGTAGGAGTGTTGTCATGCACATTTGTAAGTGCTATCATAACGTAATGAAGCTAGCGTCGTAATATGCTAACACGTTTACGAGCATTTGTGTTAGTATTATTAACTTACACTGATATTATTTTAGCATTTTTTCAGTTTTACAAATTCCTCAGTAAATTCACCAAAATGTCACCCTGGAGTTATTGAGTCTGTTTAGCTGATAGGAGAGCTAGCTTGCGCAGCTAGTGGGTCCATAACCATGACTTCTGTTTTATTTGATCAGCTGTTTTACTGCCCTGTTACAGACACTGTTTGGTAACAATGAAGGAATGTAAATAATTATTTACAGAATATTTCTGTGTAAATAACTAATCTCACAACGTGTATACATGCGACTTAAAGTCTGATGCGACTAATAATTTGAAAAAAATGTCTCTATATTTTCGATCCGTTCTCAAGGTTCCTTTTTTCCCCTTCTGGGTTTTTGTTTTAAGTTTTTCCTTGCCCGTGTGGGTTTAGATCAGGGGATGTCGTTGTGAGGTGTGTGGAGCCCTTTGAGACATGTGTGATTAAAGGCTATACAAATACAATGTGAAGGATTTATCGATATTGTCATGAACGTGTGTGTAATTTGGAGTTTTCAGATGCAAAACCTTAAGTGACAGGTGTCAAACTGAAGGCCTGGGGGCCATAAGCCTGGAAACAATGTGTTTGTCTTTTCCTACGTGACATTAAAAATACATGCAAATGCATTTCTTTGGAACTTCAATATTATCTAATAATGCAACAAATTATTATATGCTTAGGCTGCTGCCCCCGCGCCCCAACCCAATCCACTTTATTTATATAGCACATTTAAACAATAACGTTTGCAAAGTGCTGCACAGCCGTGTTATAAAATAATTGTAAAAAAAAAAATATATATATATACAACCAATAAAAACAATATAAAAACAAATATGATTAAAAACTATTTTAAAGGGTAAAATCAATTAAAACAGTAAAATAGAAATCAAATTGTATAAAAAACACAGAGGACAACAGAGAACAGAGGACCACACAACTCACGTAGTGTTAAAAGCCAAAGAATAAAAGTGGGTCTTAAGACGAGACTTAAAACACTCCACTGTGGAAGCAGTTTGAACATGGAGCGGCAGAGTGTTCCAGAGCTTAGGGCCGACCACAGATAAGCCCCAACCTCGGATAAGCAGAAGAAGATGGACGGATGGATGGATTCAGACAATAAAAATAAAAAATAAATATCTGATTGTTCACTGTAAAAATGACGATATATTTTACGGTAAAATTCTGGCGACAAAGCTGCCTTTTTTTTTACACTAAAAACCAATTTGGCAATTTTTTTTTATTTACAGTAATACACGATAAAAACAACAAGGGTATATTATACAGTACAAAAAACGAAGCTCAGTTGCGTGGATTTTATTGTTAAAAAAAAACAACTGTTATTAATTTTCTATTCCATTTACATCAAAATGCTGGAAAAAAAACATTGCAAATTTTACTGTAAAAAATCTGGCACCTGAGTATGAGTTTTTAAGGTAAAATCTGTTTTTGTTTTTTTTACAGCGCACGTAAAAAATATATCATAATTAAATGCATAGGCATCAACTATGTAATATCCTGTGGGATCTGAGTCGAGGATGTGGTTGTGGCTTGTGCAGCCCTTTGAGACACTGGTGGTCTAAGCCTTTATAAGTAAACATTGATTGATTGATCCTCAGACACCTATTGTCGTTTATTGTGCACTGGTAGAAGCATGAGTGCGAAGTGGCCCTCAATAATAAGGAGTTTGACACCTCTGTCCTAAATAATGGGTCAATCGCTCCTCTCTCGTCTTTTCTTAGCAAATCCAAAAAGAAGTGAGTAACATTCCCTACTTTGTTGGCTACAAGACTCAATGTGCTAGATTGGAAAGCTAAAAACCGCACACCAGCTGGATTAGAGATTCTTTGTCCTTACCTTTGAAAAAAAGATGCCGCCATTGAACGGTTATTGTTAAGAAGGAGCCCATTGTTCATGTGAGTAAGTGGGGGGAAAAAAAATAAATACTAATAATAATTGTATTCTTGTCTCCCTAGGCCAGTGTTTTTCATGTGTTAGGTTTTATGTTTCACATAAAAAAAAAGAAACTCAGCAGCCGATATTGACAATAGAAAGTCTTACAAGTGTTAGATATAACTTAAAACCATAACCAACCATGCTGCACTATTTATGTATGTATGTATATATATATATATATATATATATATATATATATATATATATATATATATATATATATATATATGCATTTACATAAATATATACATGTATACATACATACACATACATATACATACACATACACACATATATATATATACATACATACATACATACATACACATATACACATATATACATACATATACTTACACATATATATATACATACATATATACATACACATATATATACATACATATACATATATATATGTCTTAATTGGATTATCCAGAAAATAGTGCTCGATACCGTGGTAGAGCGCAATATGTATGTGTGGGGAAAAATCCCAAGACTACTTCCTCTCTACAGAACTGTTTCACCAGGGGTTCCCTCAATCGTCAAGAGATTGAGGGAACCCCTGATGAAACAGTTCTGTAGAGAGGAAGTAGTCTTTTGATTTTTCCCCACACATATATATATATATGATTGTCATGTCATGTACGGATGCACTTTGTGGACGCCGTCTGCTGCTCCACACGTTGTGAGTCTTTGCTGTTGTCCAACATTCTGTTTTTGTTTAACATTGCAGCCAGTTCAGTTTTAGTTTCGTTCTGCATAGCCATCCCTCTGCTTAAATGCATTTTCCTAGCGGCACTTGCCTTTTGTTTATTTTTGGTCTAAGCACCTTTTAAACACCTTTTTACCTGCACGCTGCCTCCCACTGTTTCCGACATCTACAAAGCAATTAGCTACCTACTGATATGGAAGAGTATTACATGGTTACTTTGCCCGGCTCTATTCAGCACAGACACTCAACAACAGATTATAATTACCGGTTTGCAAAAAATATTTTTAACGCAATTAGGTGAAATGACATCATCTCCCACGGCACACCAGGCAATATCTCACGGCACAGTAGTTAAAAAACACTGCCATAGGCAACATTATAAATGGGTTGTACTTGTATAGCGCTTTTCTACCTTCAAGGTACTCAAAGCGCTTTGACATTACTTACACATTTACCCATTCACACACACATTCACACACTGATGGAGGGAGCTGCCATGCAAGGCGCTAGAGATGCGCGGTTTGCGGTCTCATCCGCGGAGTCCGCGGATAAACCGCGTGTCGGGCGGGTGACATGACGAAGGAATAGATTTTAATTAGTTTCGGGCGGGTGGCGGTTGAATCATTCGGAAAAATTTTATTTACATGGTTCATGGATCGGTATCCTTTACCATTTAAAGTGCCATTTAGGACCCGTGTCATAAAACGAAGAAGACAATAGGAGACGCAAACATTCTCTAGAATGACTGCCAGCAGTCACCCAGTTAATAAGTATTTGGGCGTGCTATGAAGCCATTGGCTTTGTCGCCTTCTACAACATGTACGACCTGCTTGTCAGTCCAGCAACATGTTGTGTGTGGCTTCCGCAGACACACGCACACGACTGCAAGGCATGCTGGGTGACACAGAGTACACTAATGGTTGTGATATAAACAATTTTAACACTCTTAGTAATATGCGCCACACTATGAAGCCACACCAAACAATAATGACAAACGCATTTCGGGAGAACATCCTCCCAGTGACACAACATAAACGCAACACAACAAATACCCAGAATCCTTTGCATCCAAGACATTTCCTGACTATTTTATACACCATGCTAGCAGCAATTAAACCACTTCCCTAACAGATATTGAAGTGAAAATAAGCAAGTAGAACATTTGCATGCCTTTAGTCCGGGCAAACGAGACCCTCCCTCTCTCACTTCTCTCGGCCGTGTCAGCTCGATGGGAAGTGAGGAGTCAAATATGGACGTCACATTTCATTTACCTCCATTCCCCCCCGCCACGTCCCCTCAGCCCGCACGTCTTTATTGGATTACAGCGCCCAGACATAACGCTCGCACAGTGCCTGGGTTCTAAGTGGAGAGGATGAATGTTCAGTTAGAAGACTTGCTGGAACAATGGCTTCTTGTTGAAGGGCTTTTACTTTGCCTCCCAGAGACTGTGGAGTTCCACCACCCTCACCTCGTGTTTGCTGTCAAGGCGGTGCAGTCCAAACACGGGAAAAAGTTGCATTTCCTCTAGTCAACATGTTGGAATACATAAACTACTCGGAATATTTAGCTTGTGGGTGTCATTTCAGGACGAACCTTCCTGGTACAAGTCCACTTAAAAGGGGAACTGCCCTTTTTTTAAATCTTGCTTTTCATTCACAACCCTTAGACTTGTCAAGAACACATAGTTTGGCTTCCTGTGCATTTAAGATGTGACTTAAAAGTTTTACTACATAGGTATAAAATACTAAAGGGTCTATCTTGCCGATTGTATTGTACCATATGGCCCCGCAAGAAATCTGCCTTCTAAGAACTCCGGCTTATTAGTGATTCCCAGAGGCCAAAAAAAGTCTATTGTGGCTCCAGTACTCTGGAATGTTCTAGCATTAACAGCTAGAGATGCTACCTCAGTAGAAGAATTTAAGTCCCATTTTAAAACTCATTTGTACACTCTAGCCTTTAAATAGAACCCTTTTTTAGACCAGTTGATCTGCCGTTTCTTTTCTGCTTTGCCCCCTCTCACTAATTATGTTAGATCCACTATGGACTAGACTCCGACACTATTATGTTAGATCCACTATGGATTGGACTCTCACTAAATATGTTAGATCCACTATAGAATGAACTCCAACACTATTAAATAGATCCACTATGGACTGGACTCTCACACTATTAACTGGATCCACTATGGACTGACTCTCACTATTATGTTAGATCCACTATAGACTGGACTATCACACTTTTAACCAGATCCACTATGGACCGGACTCTCACTATTATGTTAGATCCAATATGGAATGGACTCTCACTAATTATGTTAGATTCACTATAGAATGAATTCTGACACTATTAAATAGATCCACTATGGACTAGACTCTCACACTATTAACTGGATCCACTATGGACTGGACTCTCACTATTATGTTGGATCCACTATGGACTGGACTATGACACTTTTAACCAGATCCACTATGGACCGGACTCTCACTATTATGTTAGATCCACTATGGAAGGGACTCTCACTATTATGTTAGATCCACTATAGACTGAACTCCGACACTATTATTTTAGATCCACTATGGATTAGACTCTCCCTAATTATATAAGATCCACCATGGACTGGACTCCGACACTATTAAATAGATCCACTATGGACTGGACTCTCCCACTATTACCTAAATCCACTAGGAACTGGACTCTCAGTATTATGTTAGATCTACTATAGACTGGACTCCAACAATATTATGTTAGATCCACTATGGATTGGACTCTCACTATTATGTTAGATCTTCTATGGATTGGACTCTCACTAATTATGTTAGATCAACTATAAACTAGACTCCGACACTATTAAATAGATCCATTATGGACTGGACTCTCACACTATTATGTTAGATCCACTATGGCCAGGTCTCTCACACTATTATGCTGGATCCACTATGGATTGGACTCACACTAATATGTTAGATCCACTATGGTGTGGACTCTCACACTAATATGTTAGATCCACTATGGACTGGACTATCACACTAATATGCTAGATCCACTATGGACTGGACTCTCACACTATCATGTTAGATCCACCATGGACTGGACTCTCACACTAATATGCTAGATCCACTATGGACTGGACTCTCACACTAATATGTTAGATCCACTATGGACTGGAGTCTCACACTATTATGTTAGATCCACTATGGACTGGACTCTCACACCATTAACTAGATCTACTATGGACTGGATTCTCACACTATTAACTGGATCCACTATGGACTGGACTCTCACAATGTTTAAGATAGAAGTGAATACGACTCCGTGTACAAAATAGAATTCATTGCTGAAAACATAATAATGAATCAAAATCAATGTTGTGAAATATTGATTTTTTTAAGGCTCCAATTACTTCACATCAAATAATCTACTTTGACATTTTTTGGGGAAAATATTGTATATTTTGTGTTTTTGCCATAAATAATTGTTTTCTTTGACATATATATATATATATATATATATATATATATATATATATATATATATATATATATATATATATATACATATATATATATATATATAATTGACGGATATATTATAATATATTACACAGTGTGTTTTTGCCATAAAAAAATATTTTTGGGGACAAAAAGGGTGTGAAAAAACAAAAACAAAAAATATATATATACAAATAAATACATATATATACATACATACATATATAAATACATATATACATATACATACATACATATATATATATATACATATATATAGATATATATATATACATACATACATATATATACATACATATAAACATATACATACATATATACATAAACATACATATACATACATATATACATACATACATATTTATATATATATATATATATATATATATATATATATATATATATATATATATATATATATATATATATATATATATATATATATATATATATATATATATATATATATATATATATATATATATATATATATTATAATTGACGGATATATTATAATATTACATAAATATGGCACACTGTGTTTTTGCCATACAAAAAGGCCGTAAAAAACAAAAACACAAAAAACTTTAAAACGTATAATCGACAAAAATATTAAATTATATATATAAATATTGCACCCTTTGTGGTTTTGGCATAAAAACCAGGGTTTTGACAAAAAGGGCATAAAACATAAAAAAAAAACCTTAAAACTTTACATCAACAGATAAATTGAATAAATGTAAGCATTGAATAAAAAAATATATATATAACTTTTTTTTCCCCGGGTCTTCGGGACCAAACTTGAGGGGAGCCTGAAAGGTTTATAAAAAAAAAATAATAACAAAAAATAATTGAAAATGCTATCAGTGATTCTCAAACTAATGCACCAAAGAATCACTTGATTAAATGTTCAAACACAGTGTTACCGTTCAAAATGTTAAATAAAACATCAGCCTTGGTTTTTAATGAATACTTGCGCCTACTACGCAAATGCACTTTAAATGTGGGTCAGTATGGTTTTTTTGAGAGGTGCTACAAGAGTTTGAGAAGCTGTCCATGCTGCACAGACAGGGAATGAAGAAAGCTGCAAGCAATCTGGTCATGTCAAATGCAAACAAGCACCTGAGTATTCCTGTTTAAGTGCTGCAAAGTGCAGGCACTCCTCAGCAATTGTCTCAAACTTGCTTAATTACATAACACGCCGTTCTGCAGGTGTTATTATCGCGGCTCCCCCAGGAGACGCCAACCACCTGGAAATTGCAGTAAAGAGTTTAATTGTGGAACGGAGAACACCGGGAGGTATAAATTCTTGCCGCGGCACTCTGGAGAGCGTCGTCTTTGTTCCTGATAACAATTCCTCCCACCGTTAACTACCTGCCTGCCTGCTCGCCGGCCGGGTGTTGTTGTGTTTTGTTGTTGCTAATGGGCCTAATTGGCCGTAACCCAGGAGGCTAATGAAGCTACCTGTGTTCTAGTTCCCTCTTCCTCTTCTGCTCTCTTCAGAGACGCAATTCCACAGGGGGACGGAATTTCACACACAAAAGAAAAACAAAAAACACAGCTCCGACAAGTTGGGAGGCTTGCAGGTTTGTGCACATACAGTGGGGCAAAAAAATATTTAGTCAGCCACCGGTTGTGCAAGTTCTCCCACTTAAAATGATGGCAGAGGTCTGTAATTTTCATCATAGGTACACTTCAACTGTGAGAGACAGAATGTGAAAAAAAAAATCCAGGAATTCACATTGTAGGAATTTTAAATAATTGATTAGTAAATTATGGTGGAAAATAAGTATTTGGTCACTTCAAACAAGGAAGATCTCTGGCTCTCAAAGACCTGTAACTTCTTTAAGAAGCTCTTCTGTCCTCCACTCGTTACCTGTATTAATGGCACTTGTTTGAACTCGTCATGAGAACGGTGAGCAAAAATCCCAGAACCACACGGGGGAACGTGGTGAATGACCTGCAGAGAGCTGGGACCAAAGTAACAAAGGTTACCATCAGTCGACAGGGAATAACATCCTGCAGTGCCAGACGTGTCCCCTTGCTTTAGCTAGTGCATGTCCAGGCCCATCTGAAGTTTGCACATGGGAGAACGTCATGTGGTCAGATGAAACCAAAATAGAACTTTTTGCTATAAACTCAACTTGTCGTGTTTGGAAGAAGAAGAATACTGAGTTGCATCCCAAGAACACCATAGGGATGGAAACATCATGCTTTGGGGCTGTTTTTCTGCTAAGGGGACAGGACGATTGATCCGTGTTAAGGAAAGAATGAATGGGGCCATGTATCGTGAGATTTTGAGCCAAAACCTCCTTCCATCAGTGAGAGCTTTGAATTGTTGACCAAATACTTATTTTCCACCATCATTTACAAATAAATTATTTAAAATTCCTACAATGTGAATTCCTGGATTTTTTTTTCACATTCTGTCTCTCACAGTTGAAGTGTACCTATGATGAAAATTACAGACCTCTGTCATCACTTTAAGCGGGAGAACTTGCTGACTAAATACTTTTTTGCCCCACTGTAAAAACAAGAGGCTCAACAAGTTCATATAGTTTCCCTCCATGCTTGAAAATGTTTATGGATGACGATCTTTAAAAGGCCGGGCAGCACTTTGATAGTAAAAAATGCGCTTAATGTTTATTTGATGTGCTGCTTGAACACATTACAATGGCCTTCTGATCTTCCTCGCTATGCAGCGTTGATGTGTTATTTATCGTTTGTAGTGTTTTCCCCATTTGATCTATGCATGCGCTTCATTTATATAACCAGGGGAGCACGGTGTGCAGTGCGCGGACAAAAACAAAAAAAAAAGATAATGGTCCATCTGATTGAATGTAATCGTATTTGCGTGTTAGCGGCCATATTGAGTGTGCGTTTATGCTGCTAGAGGGACCCGAAGGAGCACCGTCAGGACAATCTGGCGCCCCTTGGTGACAGATGATGTGCAAACTGGATATATGGGAGTGGGTTTGCCTAGGGTAGCGTGTCCAAAGTGCAGCCCGTGGGTCATTTGCAGCTCGCAGCTATTTTTTTTCAAACGCCCGCTAGACATTCTATAAATACTGTCAAAAAAATATACAACATAAACACGTTATAAAAGAGCAAGCAGGTGAAACAAACGTGTTAGGAAAAAGTTGCAATGTTTACTTTAATAACACAAAAGTGCCAAGCAGGTTGTTCTATTTTTTTTAAACTGTCATCCATCAATTTTCTACCGCTTGTCTCTTTCGGGGTAGCGGAGGTTGCTGGAGCCTATCACAGCTGCATTGGGGCGGAAGGCAGGGTACACACTAGACAAGTCACCACCTCATTGCAGATAGACAACATTCACACACTAGGGCCCATTTAGAGTTGCCAATCAACCTATCCCCAGGTGTCTTTGAAGGTGGGAGGGGCCTATCCCCAGGTGCATGTCTTTGGAGGTGGGAGGGGCCTATCCCCAAGTGCTGCATACCATAATATTCAGGGTTTTATGGTTCATAGTTAGTTGTCATGAAGGGGGGGGTTTTCGCAACTTACCGCGAGGTTTGTTCTTCCAGGATGCAAACGGACTATTCCGGACAAGGGTAGCAGGTGGGGCGGCATAGCTCGGTTGGTAAAGCGGCCGTTCCAGAAACTTGAGAGTTGCAGATTCGATCCCCGCTTCTGCCATCCTCGTCACTGCCGTTGTGTCCTTGGGCAAGACACTTTACTTTACCCACCTGCTCCCAATGCCACCCACACTGCTTTAATTGTAACTTAGATATTGGGTTTCAGTATGTAAAAGTGCTTTGAGTCACTTGAGGAAAAAGCGCTATATAAATATAATTCACTTCACTTCACTTCACATATATAATTATTCGCTAACACTCAACGAAGTACAAAAAAACTGAAAACAACCCGAAGGCGAGCGTGCCTATTTGCACGCAGAAGCTAAGGCAAAAAAAAAACTTAGAACATGAAACCATAGACATGAAAACAACTTACTATGGCATAGAACAAAAAAAACTTACTGAGGCATGAAACAAATAACGAGCAAAACTAGGAAACGGACATGGAACGAGCAACATGAACGGTAGTATCGCACGACAACAAGCAATGACGCCAGGCCGACTGACTGGCAAAGACAGGCTTAAATAAGGGTCTCGATTAGAAAAAGGTGCGCGGTCCGAATACCGGAGGCAGGTGAAATTCATAAGTCGGCATGGTAACCAAACAAAACAAAGGAGCGCAAACAGGAAATAAAAGAGTCCAAAAAGTAACAAAAACATGATCCAGACCACAGATCATGACATTAATATTGTAAATCTGTAAGTCTCATTCAGTAAAAAAAAAAAAATTCCAGTCCGTTTTTTAAGGCGGTCTGTCATTACGTTTTTTAGCATTCAATCAGACATTATTGTGAGGTTTTGTATTAGTGTTCTTGACAATCAAATATACCGGCCCCCACCCAGGAAACATTTTCTTTTCTAAATTTGGCCCTCCGAGCCAAAATATTTGCCCTGTCCTGGTGTATCGTGACATGGCCTAAAAATATCCAGATATTAACCCTTGTGTAATGTTCATATTAGCGTTACACAAACACCGTTTGTTTATCCCAATAAACATCCGTTCAGTATTTGAACAGAAAAGTGTTTGATGGTGAGGCATTAAAAGCCACAAAAAGCAAGGGGTCCATCAGACCTACAAACGCTGGCTGAGTAACAACAATATGAACGTTGCAAGGGAAAATGTCTCTTATCAGTTTCTGCATCCCACAGGGGATTCCTTCTTTGTGTTTCTGCACCTGCGGTTCCCACACAAGGTTGCAACATTGTTTGCTAACACTGTCTGCTCTCATTTTCTCGCACATTTGACCCTCTGATGTTCTGTGTACCTACAGTCTGTCCTCCTCATGTGTAGGCCTGCTCTGCGTGTGTGTGTGCATGGTACACAGAACATCAATTTCCGCCCTTCTGATAGCCCCGGGTCCAATGGACCTGGACATGTTATATGTAATAGAAATGTGTAGGGGGGTGTATGGTGTGTGGTCATTAAATATGTATTCTGATATATGTTCTTCACAGAAAATCAGCCAAAGTCAGTGAGTCTCAGTTTGAAAAATTAATTACTTGTATCATTTTTCTTTTAGTATAAAATGAAAACGGGTCCCACAGACCCAAAACACCATACAAGTGTGATCCGGTTCCCGGATCACATCTTTAATCTATGTTTGAGTCCCTTTCTGTGTTTTGATTAATTCTGGACTCTTCCGATCCCTTTTTTGAGCACTTTGTTTGTATTTGTCACCGTGCCGACTTCATTTGCTCCACCTGCACTTACTTTCTGACTCACCCCTGTTTTTGATTATTGTTTTAGTATTTAAACCGGCCTGCTACCTTAGTTCTGGCTGGATGATTTGTTCGCTCCATGCAATGGTTACGTTCGTTATTCTGCCTTGTATTAACCTCGCTAAGTTACGTCTTAGCTTCTCGTGCGGTCGGCACGTCTTTGTGGACATTGACTCAGTGCTAAGTGTTAGCCTAAGCTCCCGTGCGTTCGGCACGCTTTTCGTTGCTCTTTTTGTACCAGCGTTATTTCATTTTCGTATTAAAACCAGCTCCTACCTGCAATTCCAACCTAGTCTGAGTCCTGCAGCATCCGGGGGTAACAACTCGCGCATTCAAAATGCGTCCGAATCGTAACAAGGGCCATATCGCCCAGCCCTACTTCCGCCTGCACCTTGGCATAACGACCACCATCGCTCACGGGAGAGGTCACAAACCATCCTAAAGCATTCTTCAAAGGGGAACAACATACCGTCTAATTGCACGGTGTTGTGCATGCCTGCCATGTTACTCACAGTGTTTATAGTGCATCCCGGAAATGAACTTGCCCTTTGTTAGCAAGCACTTAAAAGTTGACTCGTGTGTGTTATTAAAGGGGAACATTATCACAATTTCAAAAGGGTTAAAAACAATAAAAATCAGTTCCCAGTGGCATGTTGTATTTTTTGAATTTTTTTCAAAATTTTACCGGTCTCCGAATATCCCTAAAAAAAGCTTTAAACTGCTTGATTTTCGTTATTTGCAATGCCACTATCCAGTTCCATGTGACTTCATACAGTGCTGCCAATGTAAACAAACAATGGTGAATAGCACAGCAAGATATAGCGACATTAGCTCGGATTCAGACTCGGATTTCAGCGGCTTAAGTGATTCAACAGATTACGCATGTATTGAAACGGATGGTTGGAGTATGAAAGTATTGAAGAAGAAACTAAAGCTATTGAGCGAATAGCTATTGATACTATTCATAGCCGTAGCATGGCCGAATAGCTGCGTTAGCATCGCCGGTAAAATGTGCGGACCCAACGATCAGGACTTTCGCATCTTGTGACACTGGAGCAACTTAAATCCGTCGATTGGTAAGTGTTTTTTTCGCATTAAATGTGTGTGGAAGGAAACGTAATATGGTTGCAAATGCATCTGCAGGTTATCCATACATCTCTGTGCCATGTCTGCTTTAGCACCGCCGGTAAATAGCTTGTTAGCATCGATTAGCGTAGCATGTTAGCATCGATTAGTGTAACATGTTAGCATCGATTAGCTGGCAGTCAACATCAACAAAACTCACCTTTGTGAATTCGTTGACTTTATAGTTGCAAATGCATCTGCAGGTTATCCATACATCTCTGTACCATGTCTGCTTTAGCACCGCCGGTAAATAGCATGTTAGCATCGATTAGCGTAACATGTTAGCATCGATTAGCTGGCAGTCAACATCAACAAAACTCCCCTTTGTGATTTCGTTGACTTTATAGTTGCAAATGCATCTGCAGGTTATCCATACATCTCTGTGCCATGTCTGCTTTAGCACCGCCGGTAAATAGCATGTTAGCGTCGATTAGCATAGCATGTTAGCATCGATTAACTGGCAGTCACGCCGCGACCAAATATGTCTGATTAGCACATAAGTCAACATCAACAAAACTCACCTTTGTGATTTTGTTGACTTTATCGTTGCAAATGCATCTGTAGGTTATCCATACATCTCTGTGTCATGTCTGTCATCGCCGGTAAAATGTGGAGCCACTTTGGTACATTCAATGGGGGTCTGGCGGCAGATACTTTCGCATCTTCGGGCCAGTGGTGCAACTTGAATCCCTCCCTGTTAGTGTTGTTACACCCTCCGACAACACACCGACGAGGCATGATGTCTCCAAGGTTCCAAAAAATTGTCGAAAAAACGGAAAATAACAGAGCTGAGACACAATGTTTACAATGGGTTGAAAATGAAAATGGCGGCTGTATTACCTCGGCGACGTCACATTCTGACGTCATCCCCTCCAGAGCGATAAACAGAAAGGCGTTTAATTCGCCAAAATTCACCCATTTAGAGTTCGGAAATCGGTTAAAAAAATATATGGTCTTTTTTCTGCACCATCAAGGTATATATTGACGCTTACATAGGTCTGGTGATAACGTTCCCCTTTAAGGCCGTTTGTCTCTTTAAAGGCAAACAAAAGAGCGCACATCGTGCCGTATCTATTTCAGCCATCAGCGCCCACGCGTCTGCAAACAAGCCACCCACTGTGTCACACATGCATGCAGCGCACTTTGTGGGAAGCAAGCAGGTGGCGGCCTCTGACCAACTTTGGCATACTTTGAAATCACGGGAATAGTTTTGACTTTGCCGACCAATTAGGACTCGTTGAGTTTCAATAACAATGGCCGTGTGAAACGCAGATAGTAGGCGACCGGGCGGTTGTGATGGTGACCGCGCTGGCTCTGTGCAGGAAATAGATAACCCTCGCTATTCACCAAACACGACGTATAAATGCCCAGTGCGGGGTAATTGTTAGACATCACCCAGGTTGTGTGGACTGTCCAAAGCTGAGAATAACCTCTGTTGACGGACTCGCACACAAAAGAGTACTGTGGGACCATCAGATAAGACGTGTCTGACCCAGGTTACGAGGGAATGCAAGTCCAGGGCCCCAGGTAGTGTTTGTTCTGGGACTGCTAACACAAAGTTTGCATGCTGACCTAGAAGTGGGACAGCGCAGAGCCCGACAGCTCTAGGGATGCTGACCCCGATATGGAAGTAGCCCAGTTTCACTTATCTTTGACTCATCAAGTGGACATGACAGTACTAGTAGAGTGGAAAAACAAGTTGCCTCTACAAACCCCGTTTCCAAATGAGTTGGGAAATTGTGTTAGATGTAAATATAAACGGAATACAATGATTTGCAATTCCTTTTCAACCCATATTCAGTTGAACAAGCTACGAAGACAAAATACAACACAGACCCAGTCCCCCCTCGCTTTTTTAAAGAAATCTAGAACACTATTGACTTGTCTGTTAAAAGCCAAGTCTTGATCCGACAAATTTGTCAAATTATCGGCCCATTTCCAAATTACCTTTTGTGTCGAAAATTTGGGAGAAATGTGTTTTGTCACAATTGCAGCCTCTTTTAGATGAAAATAGCACTTCAGATCCATTTCAGTCTGGATGCAAAGCTTTGCACAGTACTGAATCTGCACTTTTAAAGGTTTTTAATGACTTTCTTTTAATGTCTGATTCTGGCAGCTCTGCCATTTTAGTGCTTTTAGATCTTACAGCTGCCTTTGACACAGTCGACCACACAATTCTTTTAGACCGCCTGAGAGACTGTGTGGTTCAGATCCTACCTGTCAGAGAGGTCCTTCTCTGTCAGGCTGGGTGGACGCCACCTCTTCTTCTGCCCCGCTTTACTGTGGTGTCCCCCAGGGATCTATTTTAGGCCCCATCCTGTTTGCTCTTTATCTCCTCCCTCTTGGAGAGATTTTTAAAAAAACATGGAGTGTTTTATCACTTTAATGCAGATGACTGCCAAATTTATATGCCGATTTCAAAAAGCCACGGCCCCCTGACATCCCTTCTTAACTGTCCATGTGACGTCAAGGCTTGGTTAGCACAGAATTTTTAAATAATGAATGAGGGAAAAACGGAAATTTCAGTTTTTGGTCCGGCCCTTACTGACTTGGAACCATTGCAAAATGATGTGCGTCCCAAAGTCACCAGCCTTGGCGTCACTATAGACAGCGATTTTAAACTAGACAAACAAGTCAATGGCGTTTTAAAATTGTGTTTTTATCACCTTCGTCTTTTAGTAAAGGTTAAACCGTTTTTATCTTTTAACCTTTTTGAACAAGTCGTGTATGCTTTTTTTTTAAGTGGCCTGGACTACTGCAACGCACTTTATGCTGGCATTAGCCAAAAAGCTCTCTCCCGGTTGC
The DNA here is from genome assembly GCF_033978795.1 of Nerophis ophidion. NCBI lineage: Eukaryota > Metazoa > Chordata > Actinopteri > Syngnathiformes > Syngnathidae > Nerophis > Nerophis ophidion. The sequence continues at coordinate 52,146,614 of NC_084620.1, read as the reverse complement.
AGTTAGTCCAGAACGCGGCAGCACGACTTTTAACAGGGGTCAGGAAACACCAGCATATAAACCCAATTCTGCAGAGTTTGCATTGGTTCCCTGTTAATTTTAGAATTGATTTTAAAACATTGCTGTTTGTTTTTAAATCTTTACATGGACTGGCACCTCTATATATCTCGGACCTCATCCAAATTTACACTCCTACGCGCGCTCTTAGGTCCGAGAGACAGTTCCAGCTCGTGGTGCCCAAGACCAGACTTAAAACCAGGGGAGACAGGGCCTTCTCTGTGGTCGGCCCTAAGCTCTGGAACACTCTGCCCCTCCATGTTCAAACTGCTTCTACAGTGGATTGATTTAAGTCTCGTCTTAAGACCCACTTTTATTTTTTAGCTTTTAACACTATGTGAGTTGTGTGGTCCTCTGTTGTCCTCTGTGTTTTTTATACACTTTGATTTCTATTTTACTGTTTTAATTGATTTTACACTTTAAATTTGTTTTTAATCATTTAATTTTATGTTGTTTTTTATATTGGTTTTATATTTATTTATTTTTTGTTTTTATTCATTCATTGGTGGAGCATAATATTGTTTTTTAATATTGTTTTTAACATGGCTGTGCAGCACTTTGGAAACATCCCTGTTGTTTAAATGTGCTATATAAATAAAGTGGATTGGATTGGATATTTGATGTTGAAACTAATAAACTTTTTTTTTTTTTGCAAATAATCATTAACTTTAGAATTTGATGCCAGCAACACGTAACAAAGAAGTTGGGAAAAATGGCAATAAATACTGATAAAGTTGAGGAATGCTCATCAATCACTTATTTGGAACATCCCACAGGTGTGCAGGCTAATTGGGAACAGGTGGGTGTCATGATAGGGTATAAAAACAGCTTCCCAAAAAGTTCTATTTTGGTTTCATCTGACCACATGACATTCTCCCAATCCTCTGCTGTATCAACCATGTATCCTTTTTGGTATAAACTCAACTCATCGTGTTTGGAGGAAGAAGAATACTGAGTTGCATCCCAAGAACACCCAACCTACTGTGAAGCATGAGGGTGGAAACATCATGCTTTGGGGCTGTTTTTCTGCTAAGGGGACAGGGCGATTGATCCGTGTTAAGGAAAGAATGAATGGGGCCATGTATCGTGAGATTTTGAGCCAAAACCTCCTTCCATCAGTGAGAGCTTTGAATGGTTGACCAAATACTTATTTTCCACCATAATTTACAAATAAATTCTTTAAAATTCCTACAATGTGAATTCCTGGATTTTTTTTTCATATTCTGTCTCTCACAGTTGAAGTGTACCTATGATGAAAATTACAGACCTCTGTCATCATTTTAAGAGGGAGAACTTGCACAATCGGTGGCTGACTAAATACTTCTTTGCCCCACTGTAGACAGCCTCAGATGAAAAGACTCTTCCCTATAAAAAGGAGGGTTCAATACAAACATACCAATGTAATATTGAAATGAGGACATGATATAAGGTGTTTTGGTCAGTGTCTGATCTAAATTAGTAAGTACGTACATGTCTGAATTCCTCAGTGAGGTCAGTATTCTCAACTGGCATGGCATTGTTCCCAAACTGAGCTTGCCCTTACATGACTAATTCCATCCTCCACTTTGTCCAGATGGTATGTGGGTCTTTCCTTTCCTATCGCGTCCTCAAGGTCCCTTACCACAGAGAATCTGGCCTGGCAGGAGCCATATGTTGCCACTACACGGCCATAACTCACACCTCGTCTTCACTGGGACTCTCTCGCCCTGTTTGTCTTCAACTCAGCATTTGTTGCAAGCGCTAAACACTATTATGTTAGATCCACTATGGACTGGACTCTCACACTATTATGTTAGATCCACTATGGACTGGACTCTTACTATTATGTTAGATCCACTATGGACTGGACTCTTACTATTATGTTAGATACACTGTGGACTGGACTCATACACTATTATGTTAGATCCACTATGGTGTGGACTCACACACTATTATGTTAGATCCGCTATGGACTGGACCTTCACACTATCATGTTAGATCCACTATGGACTAGACTTTCACACTATCATGTTAAATCCACTATGGACTAGACTTTCACACTATCATGTTAGATCCACTATGGACCGGACTCTCACACTATTATGTTAGATCCACTATGGACTGGACTCTTACTATTATGTTAGATCCACTATGGACTGGACTCTTACTATTATGTTAGATACACTGTGGACTGGACTATAACTATTATGTTAGATCCACTATGGACTGGACTCACACTATTATGTAAGATCCACTATGGACTGGACTCTCACAATATTTAAGATCGGAGTGAATACGACCCCGTGTACAAAATATAATACATTGCTGAAAACATAATAATGAATCAAAATCAAAGTGTCAACATTAGTTTTGTTGACATGTTTATAATGTCTCAAAAATAACAACGAAAATAACAATTAATCATAACAATCTTTTTTAATGGAATACATATTATTAGTGTTGTTAAATGATTAATATTTTAAGTCAGATTAATACGGCTGTGAATCTTTTGGCATTACACGATTCGATTCGTAATCAATTCTGGATTTAAATGTATATATTTTTAATAACACTGGTGATTAACGACAGTCGTCCATAAAATAGACAAACAGCTCAGCTAAATTTCTACAGTAATTAAAATGATTGGGTTTATTTTATTGTTTTAAATCGTTATTTTTTTTTGAGACTGTTGAAGTGGAGGCACGTAAATAAGACCACTCACAAAACGGCACATCCTGAAGAGACATGATGATGGTCTGTAAAACATCATATCGGCAACATTTTGACCCAAAAACACCATTACATGGTATTTGGACCACAAGGATGTGTTTTAATGTAGAAAAAAAAAATACCGTATTTCCTTGAATTGCCGCCGGGGCACTAATTAATTTAAAACCTCTTCTCACTCCGGCGCTTACCAAAGGCATGCGGTAAAAGTAAGCATGCGCTAATTATTTTAAAACATCTTCTCACTCCGGCGCTTACCAAAGGCATGCGATAAATTTAGGCCTGCGCTTACAAATTTGAGTGTGATGTAAGGATACCATCGTGAAAAGCACATTTAATAAAAAAAAAAAAAAAACGTTATTATGGTCTTACCTTTACTTATAAATGAAGTCCATGCGCAGCTCCTTCTGATCAAAAGCATCGATAACTTGTTTATAGAATTCTTCCTTATCTTTCTTCAGTTTTAAAAGTCTCTGTCTCGATGGAGATCTTCCTTTATTACCTCCTGCTTCGATTGAAAGTCCAAGTTTAGAAAAGTGTTTTATTTTAGATATGTAATCCTCCATGTTAAAAGTGCGAGCGCGAGAAAAAAAATAAACGATCGCTGCTCACTCTTGCTGCTTGTTGTCACTTATTCTGCAGCCGAGTAGTCGCAAGAAGGATCACTAGCGCCCTCTACCACCAGGAGGCGGGAGTCATTTAATGACTCATATTTGACACACGCAGCTACGGTATAGTAGTAAAACATAGCTGCTTACTGTTCTTTTTAGCTAATTAAATAGCTTGGAACTTATATCGTATTGAATAGCTCTTAATCTTCTTCCCTTTAGGCGATTTCAAATTATTGAGGTCAGCCTCCTCCATTTTGAAAATGATGACAGGTGACGTGTCAGTCGTGACGTGGCGAGTTTGACCCGGCGGAAATTGTAGGCATATGCTAATTATTTTGCGGAACGAGTTTGACCTGCCGGAAATTCTAGACATGCGCTAATAAAAATAATATTTTGCGAAACGAGTTTGACCCGGCATTAATCCTGAGCCGGCGGTAATACTAAGCATGCTCTAATTATTTTGTGAAACGAGTTTCATCCGGCAGTAACTCTAGGCAGGCGCTTACTATAAACCCGGCGGCAATTCAAGGAAATACGGGATATATATATATATATATATATATATATATATATATATATATATATATATATATATATATATATATATATATATATATATATATATATGACCATATAAGTATGTCATTATCAATTACTATTATCACTGGAGGGCGAGGCTGAATGTATCACACACAAATAGAGAGACTGAGCATTATATAGTGAAAGTGTCAATAGCACTCACCATAAATAAACAGAAAAATGTACAGTTATTTATTACATGTAATCAATATAAGAAATGACAGCATAAAACCGTGATTGGAACATCCATAATTACATTTTAATTCATGTGTGTTATTGACCTGTAGATGTTCTTTCATGTTGAAACATTTCTATGTTTACTTTGTGTGGAGATCTGTATCGTACATGTCAATCAGTCATGCATCTTTAGTCACAGCTGTCGTGTTCTCGCTCTCAGACGGCTTTTTCTCCCCTGATAAACAATTCCACTTCCCCAAACCGCCATATGTCCCTTTCCTGTCGGACCATGAGGCGCGTCCATCTTGGAACCCCTTGTGTCGCAGGAAGTTCAAGTACAGTGCTTCAAATGAGATCCTACAGAACGTTAAAATTAGGATTAGAGGGGGAACAAGGAGTCTAGTAAGGGTGTGAATCTTTGAGCACCTACTAATTTGATACCATTCCTCATTCGGAAATGATTGTCAATTCAACATGATTCTTGATTCATAAGAATTCTCGCAATGTATTATTTGGCGGATTTATATATGCATACATACATACTTGTACTTGGTATCATTACAGTGGATGTCAGGTATAGATCCACACATGGCATTTGTTTACATCGTGACACCAGTGAACTATTGAATCCTCCTACGATGTGTAGTGAAGCATGTTTAGCTATTCTTCGTCCTCCAGTGATTATAGTACGGGTAAGAAACATATTTTATTTGTCGCTATGGAGACGACTATTAATGATTTAAAAGTAGCTAAAACACTGCGGATGGATGTTAGCTGCGAGCAAGCTAGCCATGTCTTAAAGCCCCTTTTTCTGAGGGTGTTTCAGTGTTATAACTTCACCTTTATCTTTACTTTTTAGTACAATTTTGATTTATTAGTACTGCGATACTATGCTAATATCACTATACCGTACAAACCCTAATACACACATATATACCATACATATATGCATATATATATATATAAATATATCTGTACATATGTGTGTAAATATGTGTATATATGTATAAAAACATACTTAAAAAAATAAAATTGAATCACATAAATATGTATATATATATATATATATATATATATATATAAACATGTTTTTATTTTTAAATATATGTATATATATATCTGTACATATGTGTGTAAATATGTGTATATATGTATAAAAGCATACTTAAAAAAATAAAATTGAATCACATATGTATATATATATATATATATATATATATATATATACATACATATATATATATACACATATATACATATATATGCACAAATATACATATATATATATACACACACAAATATACAAACATATATATATACATGTATATACACACATACATACATATATATACACACATACATGTATATATATATATAAATATATATATACAGACACAATTTTACACGTATGTATACACACACATATATATATAAACATATATATATCTATATATATATATACACACACATATATATGGATATATATATATACACACACACATATACAAATACATATACATATAAATATACACACACACACACACACATATATACATCCATCCATCCATTTTCTACCGCTTATTCCCTTTGGGGTCGCGGGGGGCGCTGGTGCTTATCTCGGCTATATATAT
>NC_084620.1:52093353-52133353 GCF_033978795.1 Nerophis ophidion | reverse complement strand
AAGCTTCCTTCCTCCTTAGAGATTGCTAAACTGCTGGTACAGCATGTTGTCCGTCTGCATTGCATTCCCCTGGATGTGGTGTTTGACAGAGGTCTACAGTTCTCCTCAGTGAGCTGGGGGGCTACTGTAGGCCTTTTATCTGGGAACCATTCTCAGTCCTATGGCCAGACTGAGAGGGCGAACCAGGATTTGGAGGCTGCGCTGCGATGTGTGTGTCACCAACATCCTACGTCATCGTCCCACTTCCTCTCATGGGTAGAGCACGCTCACAACACCTTGGTGTGTTCAGCTCCCGGACGGTTTCCATTCTATGTCGTTCATGGTTTCCAGCCTCTCAAGAGGCTGAGTGGCTACTCTTCTACGGCGAGTCCATCGGGTCTGGCTTGATACCTGGGTAGCTATATCTCGTAGGGCGCTACCCAACCAGAAGTGGGCTCACCGTCATCGCAGGCTGGCCCCCTACAACCAACCAGGACAGAGGGTGTGGTTGTCATCCCTTGACCACACTGGGAGTGGAATCCAAGAAAGTATTTATTCGATTATTCGAAGTGGAGTGGATGGTCAACCCAGACTTCAGCCGGCTCTCTGTGGTAACTGTCAATATAATACATGTAATGATACTTTACATCATGAATGATGATGTTAGCGTGTGCTGAGACGGACTTCTACAGTATTGCACTATCGCTGATAGGGAGTTGGGTCTCTGCACCGGCAGACTTTTGATCACTATGATGCTGTTACGGGGGTATATCATATTAACCTGCTCAGTGGCCTTGTGGTTGGAGTGTCCGCCCTGAGATCTGTAGGTCCTGAGTTCAAACCCCGGCTGAGTCATACCAAAGACTATAAAAATGGGACCCATTGCCTCGCTGCCTGGCACTCAGCATCAAGGGTTGGAATTGGGGGTTCAATCCCCAAAATGATTCCCGAGCGCAGCCACCGCTGCTGCTCATTGCTCCCCTCACCTCCCATGTGGTGGAAAAAGGGGATGGGTCAAATGCAAAGGGTAATTTCACCACTTTAATTTTAAGCTTCCTCCATCTCTCAAGGGGTATCCTGTTTTTTAGGTGTCCCTCCTGAAGCCCTTGGCTTCTGTGACCTGATGTGGTGTGCGTAATAAACTGGCCTATTTAACCACACCTGTACAGGCAGGAAGCCACTGGTTGATTACTCTTGGTGACACAGGACCTCTGATTTATGCTCTGGATCTTTCTCAATTCCAGTTCCTGTACAACCTTTTGCCTTCCTGCCCGGTGTAGTCTTCCTTCCGGCTCAAGTAGTCACTCTGTTATTGATATTGTATATTACCTGTTACAGTATTTTCTGCGGTGCAATGTTTTGTTTCCCTTTTTAATTGTTACCCAATTAAGTGTTGCTCGTGATCCCTGTCTTTAGCAATCATTACCCTTTTTGTTTTACTCCAGCCTGTGTTTTACCATTCGGGATCCGCTAGCCTTTTTGAGAGTTTCACCAAGGCTGAAACTGGCGTTACAATGTCAACAAACGCTATGGGTGGATCGACACCTCACATCCACTGTAATGATAGCAAGTACAAGAGCGTATATAGTCGATACTATTATTATTACATTATGATTTTGTAGCGTCAAAAAATATTTTTTTCTTTTTTCAAAATTCATATGTTAATAAACTCAGGAAATATGTCTCTAAACACGAGGACTTTATGTATGACCAATGTATGATCCTGAAACTAGTTGTTATCGGATCGATACCCTAAATAGTGGTATCATCAAAAACCAATGTAAGCATCCAATCAATCAAAATTTTATGATACAGCCCTTAATCACACGTGTCTCAAAGGGCTGCACAAGCCACAACAACATCCTTGGCTCAAAGAAGAGAAGAATAAGTGATTATTACATTTTAAAAGAAGTGTAGATAGAATATGTTAAAACAGAAAATAAGCTGTTATTAACATGAAATGAACAAGTGGATTATAATAATGTTTTACAGTTTGTCCCTTATAATGTGTAGAAAATAATAGGTGTATAAATGACACAATATGTTACTGCAGACTAATTAGGAGTCTTTGTTTGTTTACTTAAAACTAAAAGACAAGTTGTCGAGTATGTTCAACACTTCATTTAAGTGCTAAAATCGTGTTAAATGTATCATAAGATTGTTTGTTAAAATGAAGCCAATAATGCCATTTTTTGAATAGTACTTAGAAATGTATTGAAATAGATTTTGGTACCGGTACCAAAGTATCGTAATCGGAACAACCCTATACACATCCATACACATACATACATACATATATACACATTCATACATATTCTGTATATATATATATATATATATATATATATATATATATATATATATATATTAGAGATGCGCGGATAGGCAATTATATCATCCGCAACCGCATCACCAAAGTCGTCATCCACCCGCCGTCTACCCGAACCAACATTTTATCAGGACCGTACCCGCCCGCCAACCGCCCGATGAAATACATCAGAGGTCGGCTGCCTTTACCACTCACAGAGCTATTTAAACATGTTTCACAGAGTAATGAAGACGATTGGAGCCGCTAACGTTCTCGCGACTATCCAATAGCGTTCATCCTGATGACAAGAATATGGGCGTGCTGTGAAGCCATTGCCTTAGACACCTTCGACAACATGTACGAACCGATTGTTGGTCCGGCAACATGTTGTGTGCAGCTTCCGCAATTACACCTACAAGATTGAAAGGCATACTGGGTGATACAGAGTACACTGATGGTTGTGATATAAACAACTTTAACATTTAGTAATATGCGCCACGCTGTGAAGATTGACAAACACATTTCGGGAGAACATCCTCACAGTAACACAACATAAACTCAACACAACAAATACCCAGAATCCTTTGTATCCGTGACACTGCCTGAATATATTTTGCACCCCCGCGCCCCCAATCTCGCCCACTTTACCGACGCAACTCTAATATATATATATATATATATATATATATATATATATATATATATATATATATATATATATATATATATATATACATATAACACACACACACACACACACATATATACATATTTATACATTTATATATGAGCACTTTGTTGACGCTAGAACCATTAATTCATGTTTACATTGCTTCTTACAGGGAACTATGCTGCACTATACCAACTTTTCAATTTACGAACCATGTTTAAAAAGCAATTAAGTTCATAAATCAAGGGTCCACTGTAGCAACACTACTGTACGGCATGTACCACGTCATTTGACAAGCTTTAGGCTTGGAAAACTGTAAGTAGATACAGTTATTGAACATGCAAATCAAGAGTTAGATTACTCATTTTGAGTTGAAAAAGGTTTAAATCACCAATAATAACATAAGATAGTTATGGAATGGCACAGTTGGATATGTGCATTCACAAGTTAAAAGGTTTTAGTGCATTTTAGCTTTTTCATGAAATTTCCCCGGCAAGCCAGATATATTTTACAAGTTTAATTGCATCTTCCGCCTGGTACAAGCGTTGTAGAAGCCCAAATGACGGGACGTATCCACATAACAGGATCTCATTGGCAGTCCGACGGTGACTTCCTGCCACCACCAACTGCTCAAATCCTTCCTCTAAAAAACAAAAACAAAGATAGAAACAAAAAATACAATCCCATTTATCCCTCTTTAAAAAGGTTGCCGTTGTTTCTGGCTAAGCACACCGGCCCGTCCGCAGTTTTGTGCATATGTAAATGGCAAATTTGTGCCGCATAAATATGGATAAGCAATTAATAATGGTGGCGGTGTGTGAGGGGACGCCAGGTGCAGGCGGCTGGCACACTGCTGGTGGATCCATTGAGCGCCGAACTGGTGGCTTTATGCTGCTGGCCCGTTCTCTGGCTTCACAATTGTGCACAATGGCCACTTCAGTACAGACAACAGGACTTCATGGATGCAAGGCACCAGGCGACTACAGTGAAGACAGATCTGCATCATTGACCTACAGCACTTGAATGGATTCACATCCATCCAACTTCCACTTATCCAAGGTCAGGTCGTGGGGGCAGCAGCTTAAGCAGGGAAGCCCAGACTTTCCTCTCCCCAGCCACTTGGTCCAGTTCCTCCCAGGGGATCCCGAGGCGTTCCCAGGCCAGCCTGGAGACATAGTCTTCCCAACGTGTCCTGGGTCTTCCCCGTGGCTTCCTGCCGGTCAGACATGCCTAAACACCTCCCTAAGGGAGCGTTTGGGTGGCATTCTGACCAGATACCCGAAACACCTCATCTGGCTCCTCGATGGCAGAGCTTCTCACCCTATCTCTAAGCGAGTGACCCGCCACCCGGCGGAGGGAACTAATTTGTGCCGCATGTACCCGTGGTCTTGTCCTTTCGGTCATAATCCAAAACTCATAACCGTAGGTGAGGATGGGCACGTAGATTGACTGGTAAATTGAGAGCTTTGCCTTGCGGCTCAGCTCCTTCGTCACCATAACGGATCGATACAGCGTCCACATTACTGAAGACGCAGCACCGATCCGCCTGGCGATCTCACCATCCACTCGAGTGCACAATGAGTTCACAATCCGGTAATTTTTGGCACAGACCAAATACCGCTGGTCTAACCAAGCGCCGAATCACGTAAAATCCAGCGGTGCCTTGTTACGGTACTCGGGTTGCAGAGTAACTTCGACATTTGGCGATCAGTCAATCACTTGTTTTGTGTTCAATAGATTTCATTAAACCCAAGCAGAGACTCTGAAAAGGTGTGTTATTGTTTATGCCATGGCGCCGTCTTTTGGACGAGTTTGCTCACTGCAGGTGTTTGGGGTAGAAAATGTACTTCCTGTTTTAATACCTTGAACTGGAAGTAGAACTGTATGTAGCAATTCTATTCATATGGATAAGAATCCTCATTCCAAGCAATGTTTGTACATTTTACAATATAACTAAAACGATTCGTACTAACTAAAGCCTCCCATGTGTGATGTCTGTAGGAGTGTTGTCATGCACATTTGTACGTGCTATCATAATGTAATGAAGCTAACATAGTTAGCTTTCGCTAAAATGCTAGCACGTTTTACAAATATCTGTGTTAGTATTATTAATTTACACGGACATTTTTTTTGTATTGTTTCACTTTCATAAATTCATTTGTAGACCAAAGCTTCAGTTTTGTTAGTGTTGACACGCAAAATATTGTCAGAAAAGAGAAAACAGTAAAATTGTAAAAAAACAAAAAATTGAAAAAGGGCAAAAAGACATTCTAATGAGAAAAAATTGACATTTTGACAATAAGTAATGCTACAATTCATCACTTCTAACAAAGTTGACACTAGGTTTTCGTATATAATGTATTTTTGTGGCATTATTTGTTTTACAAAATAAAAATATCAAAATGAAGTAGAACTGTATGTAGCAATTCTATTCATATGGATAAGAATCATCACTCCAAGCAATGTTTGTACATTTTACAATATAACTAAAACAATTCCTACTAACTAAAGCCTCCCATGTGTGATGTCTGTAGGAGTGTTGTCATGCACATTTGCACGTGCTAACATAATGTAATGAAGCTAGCATTGTTAGCTGTAGCTAATATGCTAACACGTTTTACAAATATCTGTGTTAGTATTATCAATGTACACGGACATTATTTTTGTATTGTTTCACTTTCACAAATTCATTTGTAGACCAAAGCTCCAGTTTTGTTAGTGTTGACACGCAAAATATTGTCAGAAAAGAGAAAATTGTAAAATTGTAAAAAAAACAAAAAATAAAAAAAGGGCGAAAAGACATTGTAATGACAAAAAGTTGAAATTTTGACAATAAGTAATGCTACAATTCATCACTTCTAACAGAAAGTTGACACTAGGTTTTCGTATATAATGTCTGTTTGAGGCATTATTTGTTTTACAAAATGAAAAATATCAAAATGAAGTAGAACTGTATGTAGCAATTCTATTCATATGGATAAGAATCCTCACTCCAAGCAATGTTTGTACATTTTACAATATAACTAAAACAATTCCTACTAACACATCCCATTTGTGATGTCTGTAGGAGTGTTGTCATGCACATTTGTACGTGCTATCATAATGTAATGAAGCTAGCATCATTTGCTTTAGCTAATATGCTAACACGTTTTACAAATATCTGTGTTAGTGTTATCAATTTACACGGACATTCTTTTTGTATTGTTTTACTTTCACAAATTCATTTGTAAACAAAAGCTCCAGTTTTGTTAGTGTTGACACGCAAAATATTGTCAGAAAAGAGAAAACAGTAAAATTGTAAAAAAACAAAAAGACATTGTAATGAGAAAAAGTTGACATTTTGACAAGTAATGCTACAATTCATCACTTCTAACAGAAAGTTGACACTAGGTTTTCGTATATAATGTCTGTTTGAGGCATTATTTGTTTTACAAAATGAAAAATATCAAAATGAAGTAGAACTGTATGTAGCAATTCTATTCATATGGATAAGAATCCTCACTCCAAGCAATGTTTGTACATTTTACAATATATCTAAAACAATTCCTACTAACTAAAGCCTCCCATGTGTGATGTCTGTAGGAGTGTTGTCATGCACATTTGCACGTGCTATCATATTGTAATGAAGCTAGCATTGTTAGCTGTAGCTAATATGCTAACACGTTTTACAAATATCTGTGTTAGTATTATCAATGTACACGGACATTATTTTTGTATTGTTTCACTTTCACAAATTCATTTGTAGACCAAAGCTCCAGTTTTGTTAGTGTTGACACGCAAAATATTGTCAGAAAAGGGAAGATAGTAAAATTGTAAAAAAAATCAAAAAAGGGCGAAAAGACATTGTAATGACAAAAAGTTGACATTTTGACAATAAGTAATGCTACAATTCATCACTTCTAACAGAAAGTTGACACTAAGTTTTCATATATAATGTCTGTTTGTGGCATTATTTGTTTTACAAATGAAAAATATCAAAATGTACCCCATATACTTGTATTATTTAGTTTTAATCTTGTATTGATCTTGAACGACATTTTTATTTTTTTAATTACATTATGGTTTTTTTTTCTTTATCAATAACACAGGGGTGCCCATTACGTCGATCGCAAGCTACCGGTCGATCTCGGAGGGTGTGTCAGTCGATCACAAGCCAGGCATTAAAATAATAGACATAAAAATGAGCAATCATCAATCTTCACCAAGACTTCCCTTTCGTCAGTTGTTTGACATTCTCAGCACCTGAGGATCTTGTGAGATGACGCTGGCTGCTGCGAGCTCATTATTAAGAAAAAAAATCACTGACAGGACGGAGAGAAACACTTTTTATTTCAACAGACTCCTGGGCCGTACCTGCTGTTAAAACTCTAAAGATCGACTGCACAGTTCCTGTCTTCACCATAAAAGACCTGCTTCTTCCTGCCTGTGCTAACAAAATAAGAGTCTCGGAAAGCTAGCGTGCACAAGCTAGCAAGCTACAGAGTTTGATGCCAATGTATTTCTCCCCCGCCATCAGCGACCGCTCGCCCTCTCCTCGCTCGCCCACACACTTACTGACGTCACCCACCTGCTGTCAACACATTAAAGGGGAACATTATCACCAGACCTATGTAAGCGTCAATATATACCTTGATGGTGCAGGAAAAAGACCATCTATTTTTTTAACCGATTTCCGAACTCTAAAAGGGTGAATTTTGGCGAATTAAACGCCTTTCTGTTAATCGCGCTGGAGGCGATGACGTCAGAATGTGACGTCGCCGAGGTAACACACCCACCATTTTCATTTTCAACACATTACAAACACCGGGTCTCAGCTCTGTTATTTTCCGTTTTTTTGACTATTTTTTGGAACCTTGGAGACATCATGCCTCGACGGTGTGTTGTCGGAGGGTGTAACAACACTAACAGGGAGGGATTCAAGTTGCACCACTGGCCCGAAGATGCGAAAGTGTCCACGGCCAGACCCCCATTGAATGTGCCAGAGTGTCTCCATATTTGACCGGCGATGCTAAGGCAGACATGGCACAGAGATGTATGGATAACCTGCAAATGCATTTGCAACGATAGTCAACGAAATCACAAAGGTGAGTTTTTTTGATGTTGACTGCCAGCTAATCAATGCTAACATGCTACGCTAATCGATGCTAACATACTATTTACCGGCGGTGCTAAAGCAGACATGGCACAGAGATGTATGGACAACCTGTAGATGCATTTGCAACTATATTACGTTTCCTTCCACCCACATTTAATGCGAAAAAAAACACTTATCAATCGACGGATTTAAGTTGCTCCAGTTTCAAAAGATGCGAAAGTCCTGATCGTTTGGTCCGCACATTTTACCGGCGATACTAACGCAGCTATTCGGCCATGCTATGGCTATGAATAGCGTCAATAGCTATTCGCTCAATAGCTTCAGTTTGTTCATCAATATTTTCATACTCCAACCATCTGTTTCAAAACATGCGTAATCTCCTGAATCTCTTGAGTCACTGAAATTCAAGTTTGAATCCGAGCCAATGACACTATATCTTGCTGTGGTATTCCCATTTTTTGTTTACATTGGCAGCACTGTGTGACGTCACAGGGAAATGGCCAGTGTCTTCGCAGAGAGCCGAAAATAAGGCACTTTAAAGCTCTATTTAGGGATATTCGGAGACAGGTAAAATTTAAAAAAAAACTTCAAAAAATACAACAAGCCACTGGGAACTGATTTTTATTGTTTTTAACCCTTTTTGAAATTGTGATAATGTTCCCCTTTAAAGGGCCACACACACATAAAGTGTTTAAAAACAATTATGCAAGTTGGACAAATGAGATGCCAAACCCAACCACTTTCAAGTGGTATAGGACTTTTTTCTCCTCCATTTGAAAATGCGGACGTTATCAGCACCACTGTCTGATTCCAATCAATGCAAGTCATCAGAATCAAATACACCAACTTATATTCTTGTCTTCATGAAAGAAAGGAATCTATATGTGTATAATACAATACAATACAATCTATAATACAATCTATATGATTGTATTATAATCAAACACCATTAACAAAAATGTCTCTTTCATAAATAAATAAATATAAATTAAACATATGAATGAGGTAGATCTCCTCGACTTGGTCAATTGAAAAGTAGATCGCCTGCAGAAAAAGTGTGATCCCCCCTGCAATGACATGTTAGGGGCCTACAAATTTCTAGGTGCGGGCCTCAAATGGATACCCTCGAACTAAAGTATCAAAAGTAACCATATTTTAATTCGAGAATCAGCAGACAGATCAGGTATCAGCGTTAACAATATTTCAGTATCGATTCTCACATCACTGAATGTGATGAAGACAGATTGACCTGGCACACACACACGCACGCACACACACGCACGCACACACACACACACACTCTCACACACAGAGAAAGAGAGGTCTAATGTCAGGCTTTATAATGCGGGTTTGGTCACTCATCCCAAATGTCATGTTTATCTGATCCCTTTTAAAGACCCTGTGACAATGGAACAGATGGGACCGCCTTTTGTCAGACACACACACACACACACACACATTATGTCGACTCTCACTGGGACATGTGAGTTGGGTTTAAGGTTGTGTGATTGTGTTTAGCCAAGCAGAGTGATTGTGCTCTACAGGGGAGCCAGCCTGCTCGCACCACGCCAGACGGACAACACACACACACACACACACACACACGCACAATCCACTGCCGTTCTTGCACAATATATTTTTTTTAGATATCCCTTGCTGGTTTTGTTGTTCTAAAAGATTAACAGAGGAAGATAAATGTTTTCATTCAGTTTGCCCAGTCAATATTTTGATATTTGGCTACCTAACAGGAACGCTCATCTCCGACTAATCGGTGGGCAGGATTGTTGACCGCCTCGACCAGGGGTGTTGAACTCGTTTTCAGCGAGGGCCACATGGCAATTGAGGTGTCCCTCAGGAGGGCCACTACTTGTAACGGTGTACATATATTCATACAAACGTATCATAGCCTCGTTACACAATTTGCATAAGCAATCCTTTTTAGATGGATGACTTGCCTTGAAATCTTAAGTCGAGGTGACGAGCTGATATATGTACCATCATTTTTGGAGAATAGAGCGCACCAGGTAATAAGCACACACTAAATTTTAGAAGAAAAAAAATTATACATATACATATATATATATTAGACATATATAAGTCGCATATACATACCTGAATTGTTTCCAAACAGTGTCTAACGCGGCAGTAAAATGGCTGATCAAAAAAAAAACAGAAGCTAGTTCTTCAATCAGCGAAACAGACTCAATAAATCCACGCTGACGTTCTGGTGAATGTACTAAGGAATTGGTGAGACTGAAACAATACAAAAAAATGCCATTGTAAGTTAATAATACTAACACAGGCACTGGTAAACGTATTAGCATATTATATAATGCTAACAATGCTCGCTTGATCACATTATAATAGCAGGTACAAATATGCATGAAACCACTCCTACAGACATCACAAATGGGACGCTTTAGTAAGTATGAATTGTTTTAGGTATATTGTAAAACTAACAAACACTGCATGGAGTCATAAATGAAGAATCCATACGAGTAGAAACTACAAGACTGAACGGCAATTCTACTTCCCGTTGGAAGGAACAAATGAAAGGACACTGCAGCACTTGTGGCGAGCTAACTTGTCCAAAAGATGGCGTCACGGCACAAACAATAACACAACTTTTCTGTTAACTATTGCATGAAGATCGTCAGGAAAGGAAAATCCTTGAAGGGGAACAGTATCAGCAGACCTTTGTAAGCATCAATATATACCTTGATGTTGCAGAAAAAAGACCATATGTTTTTTTAACCGATTTCCGAACCTAAAAGGGTAAATTTGGCGATTTAAACGCCTTTTAATTGTTCGCCTGTCGGAGCAATGACCTTTCACCCGTGACGTCACATCGTGAAGCGACCCGCCATTTCCTCAAACACATTACACACACCAAGTCAAATCAGCTCTGTTATTTTCCGTTTTTTTGAATGTTTTCCGGTACCTCGGAGACATCATGCCTCGTCGGTGTGTAACAACACGAAAAGAGACGGACTCAAGTTGCACCAGTGGTCAAAAGATGCGAAAGTCCCTCGTTTGTTCTGCACACTTTACCGACGACAGCTATGCTACGACAGAGATGGCAAGAATGTGTGGGTTAACTGCGACACTCAAAGCAGATGCATTTCCAACGATAAAGTCAACAAGATAACAAAGGTGAGTTTTGTTGATGTTATTGACTTACGTGGAGTGTGCTAATCAGACATATTTGGCCACGGCATGACTGCAAGCTAATCGATGCTAACATGCTATTTAGGCTAGCTGTATGTACATATTGCATCATTATGCCTCATTTGTAACTATATTTGCATCCAGCCTTTCCCTCCACCCAAATTTAATGCCAAACAAACACATACCAATCGTTGGTTGGAAGATCGCCGAATTCGTCTGCGCTTCCTCCAGTGCCGCTGTCTGTCGTGATATGGCTCAAAAGCTTCTGTTTCTTCTTTAATTTTGTTTTCGGTACCTGTCTCCACACTCCAACCATCCGTTTCAATACATGCGTAATCTGTTGAATCGCTTACGGCGCTGAAATCCGATTTTGAATCAGAGCTGTATACCTTTCTGTGCTATCCGCCATGTTTGTTTCTGTGTGGTCACGCTGTGACGTCACAGGATAATGGACGGGTGGATATGACGACGGTTAAATCAGGCACTTTGAAGCCGTTTTTTGAGATACTGCGTGATGGGTAAAATTCTGAGAAAAACTTCGAAAAATAAAATAAGCCACTGGGAACTGGTTTTTATTGGTTTTAACCCTTCAGAAATTGTGATGATGTTCCCCTTAAAATTACGCCGCAGGGTAGGAAAAAAAGTGGCGGTTTATAGTCCGGAATTTACGGTGTGTCATTCGTCTATGTTTAACAAATGTCTGTTTTCAGCATTTTAACAAAATATAGAAATATCAAAATGGTGCCTGTATACATTCATTGTTTTTTTTAGCCCTAGGATTTTATCCGGCTTGAAGGGCAGCAACACTTGAAATACACAACTTAGTACATTTTACCACACGTTAGGTATATTTGTACATCTTATCGGATCGGTATCGCTGACACCAGCCTGTATTTTACTGGGTATCGGACGGGAAAGAAATATCGCACCTGACTAATCACATCTACTCGCCATTCAGTTGGTGTATAATCCTTCCTTTCCTATTGTATTAAACAACATCTCTGTTGCATAACCTGTTTTTATTCCCCGCTGGATGTGAAGTGTCCCCGTGCGAGGATTAGCAGCCCATTGGCCTAATCAGAGGAGGTAATCAGACTATTCTGTATCATGACAACAATCAGCGCCACATCTGCCTATTAAGCTCCAGGTCTAATGCCGTGATAGTGATGGAACATCTGCTGGATCGGGGCTCTCAATGTTAATGAAGACGAGAGATTGGGACACATGCAGATGGCCCAACCTACACTCAATATCTGTTTCAGGCAACACACGCTCACAATGACTGGGTGGCCTTCAAACTCAAAAGCTTTTATATTTGGACAGGACGTTGAAGGAATTGTGCAAGTCATTGTGTCATGTGAAAATTGCTTTGATTGCATCATGTTTGTTTTGGGATGGCCTAATGAAGTGTTCCAACTTCATTAACAAAGCATGTGTGATTGTGTTATCAAGTCGTCAAACCAAATGTTTTCTTCTACAACAGATGCTTTTAAAGTGCCAATAAATCCTCATTAAATGCTGAATTGTGTTTGTAGACCAGTCATTCTCAAACTGTGGTACAAGCCGAGCTCCATCTAGAGCAGGGCTGTCCAAAGTGTGGCTAATGTTTTATACACATTGTAAAAATACTATTTAAAAGAGAAGTGGGATAATCGAGCAAGCAGGTGAAATGTAACCAAAAAAGTAGCAATTTTATCCATTTAATCATTTATTTGAATGGCATAGTGTACAATAATACATTACGGTAAATGTGCCAGAATTAGCCATAAGGCTACTTTACATCTGGACCGATGTTAAAAAAGCTCAACCAAACAGCAATGATGATTAAACAACCAAAGATAATAATTTTTTTAAATATATATATATATATATATATATATATATATATATATATATATATATATTTGACAAGAACAAGAAAGTTTGATCATATTACGCCTGTACTGGCTCACCTGCACTGGCTTCCTGTGCACTTAAGATGTGACTTTAAGGTTTTACTACTTACGTATAAAATACTACACGGTCTAGCTCCAGCCTATCTTGCCGATTGTATTGTACCGTATGTCCCGGCAAGAAATCTGCATTCAAAAGACTCCGGCTTATTAGTGATTCCTAGAGCCCAAAAAAAGTCTGCGGGCTATAGAGCGTTTTCCGTTCGGGCTCCAGTACTCTGGAATGCCCTCCCGGTAACAGTTCGAGATGCTACCTCAGTAGAAGCATTTAAGTCTCACCTTAAAACTCATCTGTATACTCTGGCCTTTAAATAGACCTCCTTTTTAGACCAGTTGATTTGCCGCTTCTTTTCTTTCTCCTATGTCCCCCCTCCCTTGTGGAGGGGGTCCGGTCCGATGACCATGGATGAGTCGAGACCCAGGATGGACCGCTCGTCGGGACCCAGGATGGACCGCTCGCCTGTATCGGTTGGGGATAATCTCTACGCTGCTGATCCGCCTCCGCTTGAGATGGTTTCCTGTGGACGGGACTCTCGCTGCTGTCTTGGATCCGCTTGAACTGAACTCTCGCGGCTGTTTTGGAGCCACTATGGATTGAACTTTCACAGTATCATGTTAGACCCGCTCGACATCCATTGCTTTCGGTCCCCTAGAAGGGGGGGGTGGGTTGCCCACATCTGAGGTCCTCTCCAAGGTTTCTCATAGTCAGCATTGTCACTGGCGTCCCACTGGATGTGAATTCTCCCTGCCCACTGGGTGTGAGTTTTCCTTGCCCTTTTGTGGGTTCTTCCGAGGATGTTGTAGTCGTAATGATTTGTGCAGTCCTTTGAGACATTTGTGATTTGGGGCTATATAAATAAACATTGATTGATTGATTGATATTTATATATATATATATATATATATATATATATATATATATATATATATATATATATATATATATATACCCTATTTCCTTGAATTGCCGCAGGGCATATAGTATGCGCATGCCTTGAATTACTGCCAGGTCAAACTCGCTTCGCAAAATAATTAGCGCAAGCTTAGCATTACCTCCTGGTCAAACTCGTGACGTCATGAGTGACACTTCCCCTGTCATCATTTTCAAAATGGAGCAGGCTGATTTCAATACCGGTAATTTGAAATCGCATAAAGGGAAGAAGATTAAGAGCCATTCAGTAAGATTTAAGGTCCAATCTTAATTCATACTCAAATGTTTACTGAATGCCTTTGGTAAGTGCCGGAGTGAGAAGAGGTTTTAAGTTAATTAGCGCCCCAGCGGCAATTCAAGGAAATACGGTGTGTGTGTGTATATATATATATATACATATATATATATATACATATACATATATATATATATATATATATATATATATATATATATATATGACCATATAAGTATGTCATTATCAATTACTATTATCACTATTATCATATTATATATATATATATATATATATATATATATATATATATATATATATATATATATATATATATATATATATATACATATATACATATATATTTTTTTTTCTTTTTTTTTTCCCCCCCAATATATTTTGTGGGTTCTTCCGAGGATGTTGTAGTCGTAATGATTTGTGCAGTCCTTTGAGACATTTGTGATTTGGGGCTATATAAATAAACATTGATTGATTGATTGATTGACTCTAATAAGACAAAGCTACCATTAAGGCTGTTTTGTGTTCTTTAAAACTGTCACAGCTCAAAAAGTAATCGTGAATCAAAACCAATGTTTTTATGAATGTTTGACTTATTCAAGGCTCCAATTGATTTGCATCAAAAATATTGAAATATTAGTAATGTATTGCATGAAGATATTGCATGTTTGTCATGTAAAAATATGGAATACAATAAACAAAATTAATTATTGTTTTAAGAAATGCATTAAGGACGGATAGACCTGAAGTTGATATAGAGACTCAAGCGTTGAAAGAAAAACAAATGTATGCATTATTTTCAACACTAATGAGTGACTCTTATTGACACCTAATAATTTTAGCAGTATTCAAAAAAAAAAACTGTCCAAAATTAAAATTAATGTTAGTATGAAAGCAGGGATCAAGTGAGGACTGGTAGGAAATGGAAGCCAGAGCACCGGGGCAATAGGCAATGGACGTCGATTGGATCTAGCATAATATTGTGAAAGTCCATTCCATAGAGGATCTAACATAGTAGTGAGAGTCCAGTCCATAATGGGGCCAGCAGGAGACCATCCCGAGCGGAGACAGGTCAGCAGAGCAGAGATGTCCCCAACAGATGCACAGGCAGGCGGTTCACCCCGGGTCCCAGATCAACATCTGAAGCAGATGTACAGTGACCTTGCATGAGTGCAGGTGTTGGGAGAGTGTCAAACCTCATAGACCTCCCTGAACCAGTAGTGCAGTTTGAGATGTCGGCGCTGCAGTTTAAGGAAGTCAGGGAGGTTGTCCGTAGAGCCAAGGCAAGCTTTGCACACCGGGACCGAGTGGCACTTCATACAAAGTGTAAAAGAACTGTCCCAAACTCCTGGTATGGCTGTGGAAAATCCTGCGAGAATCCCTGAGCAATGGCGAGTTGCGGAAGGGGTATGGATCCCAAAGGAGGCAAACTCCACTCAGCTAGACTAGTTTCGCATCATCTCCCTACTGCATGTTGAGGCAAACGTTTTCTTCAGCACTGTTTCCAAACAACTACATACCTTCCTGGCAAAGAACACCTACATCGATACATCTGTCCTGAAAAGCGGTATTTCAGGAATGTCAGGATGTATGGAGCATGTGTGGTGAGTGTGGTGACGCAGCTCATTCGGTAGGCTCGAGAGAACAAGGGCAACCTATCAGTACTGTGGCTTGACCTGGCAAATGCATTTGGCTCCATTCCGCACAAGCTCGTTCAACTCACTCTGATGAAACATCATGTTCCCCACGGGTGTAGAGACCTCATTGCTGATTACTACAGCAATTTCAGGATGAGTGTCTCTTCCGGAGCAACAACATCCAGTTGGCACAAGGTGGAGATTAGTATCATCCAAGGGTGTACTATCTCTGTGACACTGTTCTCACGAGCCATGAACATGTTTACCAAGTCTGCTGAGCCTGAGTGCAGAAGGACTCGCAAAAATTCCGGACAAAGGCAACCACCCATCAGGGCATCCATGGATGACCTCACAGTCACGACACAGTAAGTCCCAGGCTTCCGCTGGATTATGAAGGGACTTGAAAGGTTGGTGGAGTCGGCTTGGGAAAACCAGATCAATATTGCTGAAGAAGGGGAAGGTGGAGGAAAAGTTCTAGTTTAACATCACAGGCACAGCCATCCCAACTATCTCAGAGAAGCCAGTCAAGAGATTGGGCAAGGTTTTTGACTTCTCTGAGAGACACAACATCTATCCAATCGACACACGCTGAGTTGGATGGCTGGCTGAAATCCGTGGACGAGTCAGGCCTCCCTAGGAGGTGTAAAGCCTTCGATCCACCCAATGGCATTTTTCCCAGGATCCTGTGGCCCCCTCCTCGTCTACTTGTTCCCCATCTCGACAGTTGAGATCCTAGAGCAGAGGGTCAGCAACCACCTCCGGAGATGGCTGGGACTTCCCAGGATCCTCCTTCAAATCCTTGGAGGAGGAATTTAAGGTAACTAGAACCAGAGAAGTGGTTAATTACAGGGACGCAAGTGATCCGAAGGTGGACAAAGCAGGGATCCAAGTGAGGACTGGCAGGAAATGGAGGGCAGAGGAAGCAGTTCAAGGAGCAGATGCAAGGCTGCGACACAGGAGCCCGGTTAAGGTAGACACACGGGGTCGAGCTGGGCTAGGATCCTTTCCAACTCCCCAACTGAATACCAGGGGGAAGGAAGGCCGACGTCTTGTTCAGAATGAGGTGAGAGCAGCAGTGGAGGAGAGAACTTGCAAGGCTGTTGGAATGAAGCAACAAGGAGCTTGGACAATATGTGAAGTGAAGTGAAGTATATTTATATAGCGCTTTTCTCTAGTGACTCAAAGCGCTTTACATAGTGACACCCAATATCTAAGTTACATTTAAACCAGTGTGGGTGGCACTGGGAGCAGGTGGGTAAAGTGTCTTGCCCAAGGACACAACGGCAGGGACTAGGATGGCACAAGCGGGAATCGAACCTGCAACCCTCAAGTTGCTGACACGGCCACTCTACCAACCGAGCTATGGGAGAATCATGTTCCTTTATGACAAGCTTTGTTACATGGTGGCTTGGATCCAAGATTATAGGGTGGATTCTCTCCCAATCTAAACTCTCCGCATGTCGCAACTGTCCACCAACTCTGAGTAATCCTGTGCCTCCTTCGTATTCTGGTGAAAGTGATGCAAGTCGACTGTCTGAAGGCGGAGACCGCCCAGGGTTGAGCGCTCTCATTTCTTCTGGAAAAAAATATCCTTGAACCCTTCGCAAAATAAGTTTTTCCAGAAAATCTGCGGCGGAAGGTGGGGATGAAGGACCATCATCAGCCGACTCATGAAGGGAGCTAGCTGTCTCTTGTAGAAGCTGTTTCCATGTGGAGAACTTACTAAAATCAGTAAGCTGAGTGGATGAAGCACTGGAAATAGTTCCAACGAAGGCGGATTTCCTCAGCTCTGTGGCATCCGATTTCGGTTCAGTATACGGGGATTAAGTGGTAACGTGCAGACAAGAAGACTGATGGGAAGATACGGAGTTCACAGACGGACCTTGTAGGGACCAGCCTAGGTTGGTACAAACTGCTATGGGGCCGCTAGATGGACCTGCTTGCACCAGCTCTGTAGGAGCAAGAAGCTGAGACATATCAGAACCTGTGAGGAGTAGCGGTTGCGCTCGATGGATAGGTAGCAAAGGAAGGTCCTTATAGTGCTCGTAGCGTTTTTAGAGGGCCGCTACTGGATATGTATGCTGAGATAGGCTCAGATTCTCATCTGTGAAGGCATGTTTAATCCAATACTTCTTGCTTGGCTTGAAGATGGGGGAGAGGTGAAGGCTGACTGATGAACCGTTGAGCACTTTCACTTCTTGTTGAACAGTTCTCAGGTGAAGGGGGTCAGGATGCTTAGCAAGTTGTAGATGCTCTACTGCATAGGGGAGGATGAGTGTTCTCTCAGAACCATCATCAAGCACAGCAAATGTCTCTAGAGTGCGGTCTCCATTATGTAAGAGCACTTTGACAACTTTCAGCAAAACTCTTTGAGGGTTTGAGGCTGTTACAGGTAGACTGTGGGTTTTTGGTTACTCATCAGGACTGGGTTGAGATGACTCTTGGATCGTGTCATGCAGTACTGTGAGGTGTGTCTCTTTGCATAATTTACAAGGGCGTTTAAGCAGACATGCTGCAGCTTTGTGGCCACGACCGCACTTCCAACATCTGTCACCTTCTTGGATCCACTTATTGATCTCACTAGTATTCAGTTTGTTGAAGTCCAGACATGAGTTGAGATAATGCTCCTTACTGTTGCAAAATGGACAATAAAGACTAAGATTAAAGGGTTGTGACGTTGTCAGATTGGTGCTCTGGCTGCTACTGGTTTCACCAGGACACTGCCAAAGGCATCAGGAGCTGCCAGCCAGCAAATTGGTGCTCTGGGAACCAACACATGGGCATCGGTCAAGAGGACGTCCCACACAAACATACGTGGACATACTCAAGAAGGATGCAGGAGCTCAGAGTACCAAGGAACTGGCCAAATGTATGGAGAATCAGGATGACTGTAAGCAACGATGGAAGGCTCGTCTGACGACGACCTAGAGAGAGAGATCTCACCGGAACATAGGAGAACTGACGCTGTCCTTTGTTTGGGCCATGGACTATTATGCTCCCTCTTGGCAGGAGGATGCCCCGAGTTGAAGAGGTGAGTGGATAGGCTGGCCAGGTGCTTAGCTTGAGCTTTAATTCGGAGCCAGGATGCCAGGTCGGGCAGCGTGTAATTTTGGTTGGTACCTGGCTGTAGGATGCCTCGAGAAAGAGTATCCCATAAATTCGTCTCGGTGAGCACGAGGCATTTTACTTATGAGGTGGTCGACGTGAGAACCACATTTGAGCTCGTTTCCAAGGGGTCCGTCTAAAGTCCACAGCATACCAACTAAGGTCTGAACTGAGAGAGCGAAGGTGTTGAAAGCTTCTGCATCTCTCACTTTGATGGCGGGTGAGTTAAGGATAGCTCCTAGTTCACTCTGTACTCATTGTCTAGGCTGGCCATATTTGTCTTGTAGAGCCCCCAGCGCAGCAGTTTACGGTTTTGGGTCATACATGAATCACTTGGCTAACTGCAGAGCGTTAGGGAGTTCGAGCTTCATTAGTGGAACTTGATATTTATACTGTTCGCTGAGGTGAGGATGATTATTCATCAAGCTCTCTTGCGCCATCTTGAGTAGAGCGAAATCACTTTCCCGGCCACTCTCAAACCTTGGAAGTACTGGTTTAGGAATTCTATAGGATGTAGCGATCAGCGTTTTAATGCCCGGGTAGGACCAGTGTGGTGCTGCCGGGGCTGAAGTCGCAGATGGTAAGGTGTATTGAACATACTGCCCAACAGGAGGAGGTGCACCAGCTGGAACTGAATGTGGGAAAGACTGGCATATATTGAATTGTGAAAGACACAGATGCAGGCAAGGTGACAGAGACCTTAGCTGTAGTGGGGGCTACTAGTCGGGACACAAGTTTATGCACCTTGGACAGGAATGGGAATCGTCATTGGCTGTGTCATGGGATAGCGGCAGCAGATTTCATTGGCCCTATTGATGGGAGCTTAAGCATGTCAGCTGAGGGCGGCGCTGATGTTGTTGACATTGCATCATCTTCAGACTCCGACAGCAAAGACTTGACAATATGGGCAATGTGTACGTCTTTCTCCAGTTTCTTTAAGCGTCTGTGTGGTTCCATTTCCCTTGCCATACTCTCCTTGGCAAGGTAAGCATTCTCTTGTAGTCTTTTCTCCAGTTTCTTTAAGCGTCTGTTGTTCCATTTCCCTTGCCATACTCTCCTTGGCAAGGTAAGCATCCTCTTGTAGTCTTAGTCCTTCTTTAGCTTGTGCATCCAAATTCTTCACCTCCAAGTCAACTTTCATTTCCTCCTCTATTTCTTGCTGTAGGTCAGCGAGCTCCAAACCTTTAATTTGCTCCTCTAGGGCAGCTGTTTGAACATCAGGAATATTTTGGAGCAATTGAAGCCCATGCGATCGCCAGGAGGATTGGCGTGATGAAGCAGATGACTGGTACACTGACGCACTCCTAGCTCTGGTTGGCATTGCTCCACCGTGTGGTCCTCTTGGTAGTGAGGAGCTTTGGGCAGCAGGCAGTTGAGAGGTAAGGAGGGTGACATCATAAGGGCCAAATGCTGTGGTAGTTGAATGTCTCTCTTTGGCCTGACAGAGGGCTGGTGATCAGCAGGTGATGATTCCATAGTGTCTGATGGTGGAACTCTACCTGGCTCAAAGGACCAATGTAAGGAAGGGATAGTAGTTATTTTTGAGTTGGGACACGATGGACAGATTCCGGCCAGAGAATCCTTTAATCATCTTTATTGCTGAAAGGTAGATGTGAATATGTGGGCTTGTGTGTAGTATTTAGTTGTCAAGGCACACAAGGCTGGCTGCCACCATTGATCAGAATGAGCTATTCTGACAAAGACCTGCTTAAAAGGGGAAATGGATTCACAGATTGACCTACCAACTTAAAGCCACAGGAACATTACAGAACTGATTAACACCACAATATAAGCTTTCGTACACTGAGGATGAATCCAGACTAGGCATCAGTAGATGTATATGTAGACAGCAATTATTGACCTTCTTAAAACTCCAATTCCCATCAAATATTCCACTTTAAAAATTTGGGGGGAAATATGGCATATTTTGTGTTTTTGCTGTATAAAAAGGGCGTCAAACAAACAAAACATGAACATCTTCTATAAATAGATAAATCTGATGTTGATTGATAGACTTAAGCGTTGAAAGAAAAAAAAATGTATGAATTATTTTTAACACTTATGAGGGGCTCTTTTGGACCCATAAGAATTTTAGTGGTATTTTTTTTAAACTGCCATTCCTTAAAGAAATATTGATAAATTAAAAGTAACGCAAGTATAAATTATTGACCTCCAATTACTTTATATTAAATATTCCACTTGAAAAAAATTGGGGGGTACATAATGCATCATTTGTGTTTTTGCTATAAACAAATGGCCTTTATCACAGCTGTTTATTTTATAGAGGACTGTAGTCCATCATAGAACTAGCATCCAATGTTGTTCAAAATCATTGATTTTTAATCAGGAATTGTTTTGAATTGAGAATCAATTCTGAATAATTACCCATCAAAACCAAATTGAATCGTGTGGCGCCTAAAGATTTACAGCCCGAGTATTTATTAACAAAAACTAGTGCAATTTGGGGGACAAGTCTTAGCTAGCGCACACACACACACACACACACACGCACATGCACACACGTCTAGTCTTCAAGAAAATTGAACCCCCTCGCTGACTAATGCAGGAGCCTATATGTGTGTTTCCTGTCTGGTTGCATGTCGGCTGTGAGACAAAAAGTCCAGTAAAACTCCGGCTGTGGAATAAAAGAGTCATTGTTCACCGAGGTGGTCCCAGTAGGACCCCAAACCACAGCCCGGGACGCAGACGGACCCTACAGTACACACGTAGGTTCAAATATAAACACAATGCTTATGCACAATAACTTTTTGTTAGAGGGTGGCAGTTGCACAGAGGTAAATATTTGGGTGTTGGATATAAACGGTGTACACACACCAGTCTGTGTCACTTTAGCTACTTCCTTCCTGTCGGGTGATGATGTTTATTCTCCCCTAGCCACACTCCGATTGGTGCATTTGATCTCCTCCGCTTCCTGTTTGCAATCCCGCACAACCCTGCGGCACCTCTCGGCCTGCAGACCCGGGATCAGCCCAATCACGGTCAACACACGTGTGGGGGGTCGGTAGATCGCTGGTCTTGAGATGGGATCCGTCTGCTCAACAGCTGATCCGTGGTCTGAGTCACAGACAGGCGCACTGCAGAGATGAACTGGCGGGTTGTTCTGTACGCCACAGCTTAAGTCCTGCTCCCGTCGAGGGATGTATTTGTTTTGTTAGCCCACTACTTCTGAATCTCTGCATGCAAACGGAAGCAAATTTGACAAAACGTGCAACCATGCCTGTGCTACTACAGTGGAACCTTGATTTATGAACTTAATTGGTTCTTCGCCGGGGTTTGTAAATCAAAAAGTTCTAACAGAGAAGCAAACTTCTCCATAAGAAACATAGTAAATATGAATAATGAGTTCCGGCCTCGACAAAATTCCATATTTTAGTGTAGGTATGTACGCTTTGAACACAAAAGTGATTTACAGTACTGCATATAAAACATAGCAAGGAGGTTTTGGGTCAACTTTCTCTTTATCAACAAGGACAAACAAAAACGACAAGCTGAACTCTACTGTCTGTGCTTCTCTACCAACACGGGCACAAGCACAGAAGTCACTTTGGTGCCCTCACAATCAGTCAGAAATCACAACAATTCTTAACTTTAATAACCAAATTGCTAGAATAAACATTCAAAAGTAAAATCCACTTACGTTGTAAACATTTGCAAGGATGAACTGACGAAAAGCGGGGAGGGACTGTGTGTGTGTGCGTGTGTAGAAAGAAGAGTGCATTCTTAAACTGGGACGGCATGGCAAAGTTGGTAGAGTGGCTGTGCCAGCAATCTGAGGGTTACTGGTTTAATCCCCACCTTCTACCGTCCTAGTCACGTCCGTTATGTCCTTGGGCAAAACATTTCACCCTTGCTCCTGAGGGGTCCTGGTGAGCGCCTTCCATGGCAGCTCCCACCGTCAGTGTGTGAATGTGTGTGTGAATGGGCGAATGTGGAAATACTGTCAAAGCGCTTTGGGCTCCTTAAAAAAGGGGTAGAAAAGTGCTATACAAGTACAACCCATTTACCATTTAACTATGTTGACACTACATGTCAAAGTGGACCAAATGGCATCACCTCATTTGCATAATTGACATTACTGAGCGCTGTAGAGGAGTTGAATAACGTTGTGGCAGATGAAAAGTTTTAAAAACGCTAAGTAGAAATTGAAATAGGGATGACCCATCGATCAGTATCGGACGAGTTTCATGAAAAAATATGTGATCACCATTGCCGACGTCCTCTGGCTATACACTGTGGCCCTGTATTCATGTTTTCATGCCCTGGCTGACGAGCTCGCGGCTAATTGTGTATCTTTAACCACAGTGTGGAGCCGCTCCCCTAAGTCAATTATAATCACCTCCATTACAGCAGATAAACTGCATTTCTTAATATCTAAAGTATCATTATTAAGTACCAACATAATGACATTAAAATACAGTAGAAAAGTAGACCTAAGTATTAGTCAAGTACCAACATAATGACAACATAAAAATACAGTAGTGTAGTAGACCTACGTATTCATTAAGTACCACCATAAAGACGACATTAAAATACAGTCGTGTAGTAGACCTAAGTATTCATTAAGGACCACCATGACAACATTAAAACACAGTAGCGTAGTAGACCTAAGTATTAAGTAACACCATAATGACAACATTAAAATACAGTAGTGTAGTAGACCTAAGTATTCATTAAGTACCACCATAATGACAATATTAAAATACAGTAGCGTAGTAGACCTAAGTATTCATTAAGTACCACCATAATGACAATATTAAAATACAGTAGCGTAGTAGACCTAAGTATTCATTAAGTACCACCATAATGACATCATTAAAATACAGTAGTGTAGTAGACCTAAGTATTCATTAAAAACCACCATAATGACAACATTAAAACACAGTAGTGTAGTAGACCTAAGTATTCATTAAGTACCACCATAATGACAACACAGTAGTGTAGTAAACCTAAGTATTCATTAAGGACCACCATAATGACAACATTAAAATACAGTAGCGTAGCAGACCTAAATATTCATTAAGGACCACCATAATGACAACATTAAAATACAGTAGCGTAGTAGACCTAACTATTCATTAAGTACCACCATAATGACAACATTAAAATACAGTAGTGTAGTAGACCTAAGTATTCATTAAGTACCACCATAATGACAACATTAAAACACAGTAGTGTAGTAAACCTAAGTATTCATTAAGTACCACCATAATGAAAACATTAAAACACAGTAGTGTAGTAGACCTAAGTATTCATTAAGTGGCACCATAATGACATCATTAAAATACAGTAGTGTAGTAGACCTAAGTATTCATTAAAAACCACCATAATGACAACATTAAACACAGTAGTGGAGTAGACCTAAGTATTCATTAAGTACCACCATAATGACAACATTAAAATTCTGTAGTGTAATAGACCTAAGTATTCATTAAGTACCACCATAATGACAACATTAAAATACAGTAGTGTAATAGACCTAGGTATTCATTAAGTACCACCATAGTGACAACATAAAATACAGTAGTGTAGTAGACTGAAGTATTTAATAAATAGCACGATAATGACAACATTAAAACACAGTAGTGTAGTAGACCTAAGTATTCATTAAGTACCACCATATCTTGTTTTTGTTTATGTGTACAAATCCAGGGAATAAGATCCTGGACTCAGGAGGACTTGAAAAGTAATATATATACAGTAAGTGTTTAATTAGTTTTAGTTATTGTGTACTATTGACCTGGTTTTGATCAAACATTTGTATGCAATAAAACAGAATAAGGAACTGGTTCCAATATTGTGCTGTCAGTAGCGCTCAGAAATAAATCTAAAAAAACTAAATTCACTCATGGATGATCGGTATCGGAAGCATAAATCACAGACCGGAACATTCTTAATTAGAACTGCAAGTCAACTTTTTTTCTGTAGATTCTCTTTCTTCAGATGTAATCAACGTCGGTCTGCATTGTTCAATGAAGAGTATCAAATTTGATGAGACGACTAAAAAGCTGAGAGATCCACAAACAAAGCGAATCTATTGACTGGCTCGTTAACATGAACAATCAGAGTCATTTATCTTAATGTGACACCACAGTGGGATTTACTCTGACCCAGCAGATTTGCTCACATTTTCAGTGGAGCCATAATAAATTCATAAAAGAAGCAAATTTCAGGAATGTTTTTTGTGACCAAAAAGTATGAGCTCCAATCACTACATCACAAAAAATAAGAGTTGTAGAAATGATTGGAAACTGAAGACAGCCATGGCATGATGGTCTTCACAAGTTTAGGTATACTATTGAACACGACTGTTTGTGCCCCCGGTATGATATTTGATTAGTATTAGAAGCGGCCCGCAGGCCACAGCCGCCTGCTGTTGTTTTGCACGCACCCATACGCCCTCAGTGTTGGCGCTAGAAATCTTCAAAATAGGGTTCAGGGACCCCATCAAGTCATAAAAATGTGGTCTCAAAGTACATTTTTGGGGTCCCACTTTAAGATGTTGAACTTAAATCTAATCGGTAGCAAGTATAAGGCATAGCCAATGTATCAAACTAGAACATTTGTGGGAAATTTGGAGCCTTACTTTACGTTCATTGGAGCGGTTTGAGTCATTTGCTTTGTTCTCATTGAAAATTAAAACATTACCTATTGGTAGTTTGGCTGAGTCTGCTTCTGGAGTGTTCGCCAATTGTTAAAGTGCGATCCGGGTGTGAAGTCTCGGACAACCTAGGTACTGTACCAAGGCACCGTTGGATTTTGCGTGAATCGATGTCTGGTTGGATCAGTGGAAATCGGTCAGTGCCAAAAAAGTAATGGATCCGGTATCAATCCCTAGATTTTTGGTATTACCAAAAGTTTGACCCAAACAATTGGATCGACAGGAAATTTCTCACCAAGTTCAAAGCACAGTACAATCAATATCAATATCCTTTATTCATCCATCCATCCATTTCCTAACGCTTGTCCCTTTTGAACTAAGTGAAAAACTCAGAGACAAACGCCCTGTCTAAATTAAGCCAGATAACTCCTTAAACGAATAATTATTTACCCTAAGCCTCGTTTCAGCCACACTAAACTATCGTTCAAGGTTCCCCTTTTTGGAAATTTGTTTTTCACGGGTAAGTGCGCCATGTAATTCTTGAATCTCCGGCTCTTAGCTTTGCATGGACTCATCGATCGTTTACAAAATGTGTTCGGAGAGGAAGCCCCACACAGGAAGTGACGTCAGAAAGAGCAAGCGTAACACGCGATTGCAGCTATTTGGGATACAACACATCTCAGACGGCAACACAACAATTGATTGACGGTTTTGATGGATAGATTACCTGAATGACAGACCACAGTACGTTCGACTGCAGGACTGTGTGTCTGACCGGCTGCTCAGCAACACCGGGGCCCCGCAGGGTACAGTCCTCTACCCCTTCCTCTTCACCATTTACACTATCAGTCAGAGTCCTGCCACCTTCAGAAGTTTTCTGATGACTCTGCGATAGTGCGGTGTATTGAGGATGGTGATGATGAGGAATAGAGGGCACTGGTGGAGGACTTTGTCACATGGTGTGGAAAGAACCACCTCCAGCTCAATGTGACGAAGACCAAGGAGCTGGTTGTGGACCTGGGAAGGAGGAAGAGTACGCCGGCGATCTGTTTCCATCAGGGGGGTCGATGTGGACATGGTTGAGGATTATAAATACCTCGGAGTTCACATCGACAACAAGCTGAATGGGTCAAAACACTATGAGGCCCTCTACAAGAAGGGACAGAGCCGCCTCTACTTCCTCAGGAGGAAGTACAAAGATGTTGAAGATGTTCTACGAGTCGGTGGTGGCTGGCGCTTTCTTGTACGCCATAGCTTGCTGGGACAGCGGGCTGAGAGTGAGGGACACAAACAGACTGGACAAGCTGGTAGAGAAGGCCAGTAACGTGGTGGGAGTGGAGCTAGACTCTCTGGCGGTGGTGTCAGAGAGGAAAAGTCCAGCAAAACTCATAACCATTATGGACAACACCTCCCACCCACTGCACTCGGACCTTGCGGAGAGAATGAGCATGTTCAGTGGAAGGCTCAGACTCCCAAAATGTAACACGGAACGACACAGGAGGTCCTTTATACCGACAGCCATCAGACTGTATAATGCATATGTTCCTTGACTGCACTTAAATGTAGAATATATTTATATTATTCATATATTATATATCATATATAATGTATTATATATATTATATTATTTATTATTATCATTGTTTATTGTGAGCAAACTGTGGTGCTGAATTTCCCCCAGGGATCAATAAAGTACTTTCTATTCTATTCTATTATGGAAGAACAGCAGCCTGGTGGGATATGTGTGTCACAGAGTGTGTTGTGCCACAGGAATAGCAAGAGCACTTTTGAATGTCCAGGTCAGCTGTGATTGTACTTTGAGAGAAACTTTTTCCATTTGTCGAAGGGGAGACAACGAGAATGCGGGCACCCGTGGACAAGGCAGTACTACGAAAAACAGCGAATGCATTTAGACTTGCAAAGCAGTCTATCAGTTTTTGTCCAGAATGTATGTCCAACGATTACGCAACGTCAAATTTTGTACTCCATAACTATCGCGAAGCCATGAAGTGGTTGCGGCCGTCAAGTACGTCCGCCAATTTCAGCCTACAAGCACAGTGTGCTGTTGTTGGTTGTTGTAAAATGTTCTTTATCACATTGTTTACTTTCACACGTCCATTAACGACATGATTCATGTATGATGGCTCAGGTGTGATTCACTACAACAGGGCTAGTCTAAAAGCTGCTAATGGTGAGGCAAGCAAAGTTTACTGTTAAACTAAATGTGGCAATAGTCTACATTGAAACACAGGGTAAGGATACACTTCCAGTAAAGAGGTGACTATGACGCTCGCATTTTTTTTCGCGCATCCGTACTTAGTCGCAATGCGTCGGCGGACAGAGGCGCGGGGGGGGGTTCTCAAACGGTGGCATTGTGTGTGTGTGGACAAAGATAAGGTTAGGTGGCATATTGCATGGATAAAATTGTGTAGAAGGGGCCAAAGAGTGACCCAAAAAGGGCAGTCATAATTACATACAACAACAAAAACAGCAGCAGTCACACAACACAATTAAAAAATTAATCACTTCCATTTATTAACATAAAAACATGTGATAGGTATAAAAAAAAAAAATCAAATGTTTCAGTAAAAATAATTTAAAAACAAATACAATGCCGAATATAAACCGTTTCTCAAACCTTAAAAATGGCCAGATATTCCCCCAAGGGGATCAGTTGAGGTGGTCTCCAATCTTTCTGTGAGTTATTCCAAGACCATGGAGCAGCTTATCTAAAAGCTGTTGTTCCAAATTTGTCTTGGCTCTAGGAACTAACATGCTAACTATGTCTTGCGACCTTATGATGCAGCGACTTGAGTCTCTGCACATATAAGAACACAAATAAGGGGGAACCAGACCAAGAATTGATTGAACAAATTCCTTGGCGCATTTATTTCCATTTCCATAGCAGCGCACTTTCAGTTTCTCACAACAACTCTGTGTCCTACTTCCGGAAACAAATGTGAGTGTTTTGTAATAATGGCAAAATTAGTAACAAACCAGGAAGACGACTATTTTTAAACAAATGGGGATTCACAACCATATCTTTTTGAAGCTGAATATACTGAGGATTAACTACTGCTTCTAGAAGCCAGCCTAAAGGAAGAGTGAAATGTTGGAAGCAAAGTGACTCAAAGCTGCAAAATGTGGAATTTGAAACCATGCTATTTTGACAAAATGAGTGCTTACCTAAATAAACCGGAAAGATTGTCCTCTGGCCAAAACGCGCAACTCTCCATGGAGTGAGTCACAATTTAACATTGATCATGATAGACGCAACACGTCATGCGTGTTATTACAACTATAGTAGATACCCTGTCTGGCTGTGTAGGTACAAAACATGAAATAATACTTTACAGATACTGTAATATGATTGTTCATGATTTTCACTCAGTACAGATTGGTGTTCTATCACATTTTTGCGTATGACAAACTCAAACGTGTACCGTGCTGACGTGCGATGATCGTGGGCCGCATATGACTCCTGCATTAAATGATCAGTATTTTGTGTACGCTACTATGTCTTCCAAATCCTTCTCAGCACAACCAAAGGGTGGCGCCACTCCAGTCATTTACAGAGTCTCCTCACTCCAGCTTTCTATATGTTTGTATGTAAATCCATATGTAATTAACATGTACATTAAAGATGTAAATATCTATGCACCTACGCAGTGGCCTAGTGGTTAGAGTGTCCGCCCTGAAATGGGTAGGTTGTGAGTTGAAACCCTGGCAGGGTCATACCAAAGACTATAAAAATGGGAGCCATTACCTCCATACTTGGCACTCACCATGAAGGGTTGGAATTGGGGGTTAAATCACCAAAAATGATTCCCGGGCGTGGCACCGCTGCTGCCCAGTGCTCCCCTCACCTCCAAGGGGGTGATCAAGGGGATGGGTCAAATGCAGAGGACACATTTTACCACATTTAGTGTGTATGTGACAATCATTGCCACCTCAAACTTCTACACACAATTCCCGATAATGACAACATTGTTATCCAACTATTCACACCGCTTGTTGTGTTACGGATTTCAAAATAGAACAAAATAATTTGTTTGTCCTCAAAATTCTACACACAATACCCCATAATGATAATGTGAAAAACGTTTTTTTGACATTTTTGCAAATCCCATGTACATAAGTATTCACAGCCTTTGCCATGAAGGTCAAACGTGAGCTCAGGTGCTGTTTCAACTGATCACCTTGGAAATGTCCCTACAGCTTAATGGGAGTCCACCTGTGGTAAATTTAGCTGGTTGGACATGATTTGGAAAAGCACACGCGGGGCGGCATAGCTCGGTTGAGTCACTAGAGAAAAAGCGCTATATAAATACAATTCACTTTATTCACTTAACTTTAACGTCTCTAGGGCCAAGCTGTTTGTTTACATGCTTTTTTTATTTTTTTATTTGGGCTTATTGGCCCCTATTTAGAATAAAAACTAAGCATCATCTTTTTGTATGATATACTTAGTCCATAAGTACACAAATGTGTACTTCATATTTAGTCACATGCTAATTCTTATTTTTACACTTTTTCTTTCCAAATTCCATTGTATGTTATACTCTTCTGACACCACCAGATGGCAGTATAAGTGCCCACATAAACGGCCATGAGACCCCAATTCAGTAGTGTACACAACTTTGGAAATAAGAGCTAAAAGGTGCTGTCCACGCATGTGGCCACTAAGCCTTTAGAGGTTTTTAACATAATGTTCAGTTCAGTTTCAGTTTATTTGGAACATGCATACGATGCAATGTAATGCGTCACATATTTTCAGTTGTTTCATTACTGCGCATCTAAAAAGGAGTAGGAAGAAGCTGAGCTTATTTCATCTTACCTATTTTTTGAATATTAGTTTGGAATGCATTCAAGAAAAGGTTGAGTGCAATAAATGCATTGCAAAGCGAAGACGCGGACAAGGGTTTTGCCACTTCAGAAGGTGGTAGGACAAACAGTGATGGACTATCACCTGTTGCACAGCTGCCTTCCAAGTCACATCCATAGACAGTTGTGACAAAGAGGAGAGCAGCTTGTTAAAGAAAAGAAAATAAAACACACTGTGGGCTGTCTTGGATTTGACAGGTTCGAGTACAACAAGCGATCTCTCCTTACGTCTGCGGACAAAACAAAGAGTGTAACATATGATGGCTGATGTCAGTTCACTTAAACTGTCACACCCTGGAGAGACCTGACTTCCCTCTGCCAGTCACACAAATTACAGCTCTCCTTTTCCTCCTCGCTCCCATTTCCAGCCGCCTATTTGGCAAGGTGTCTTCCTTTAACATGTAAACTGTCTGAAGGCCTTTGGGAGAACATACTGTACATGCATGGAAGCCAGTGTTGGCGTTAACGCACTTTTTGTGTCTTGTTACGCATTCAAATCGGAAAGGATGGAAAATTTTGTAAGTCCGCGCCAATTTTTTATTTATTTTTTTAAAGCGATTATAGCTTTCCGCCGGTGTTTTGTTTTGTGCGTTTATTTTCCCTTTTCTGTCTACACACTGTGCCTGCTTGTAAGTACTCTGTGTGTGTGTGTTTGCTGCCGGACATGCTCCTGTGCTCGTAAAACCAGCAATGTCACCCTGTGACGCGCAGTACTTTTCAAACACAGTGTAGCAGTGTTTTTTAACTACTGTGCCGATATTGTTTGGTGTGCCATGGGAGTTTATGTAATTTCACCTTTTTTTTGCAAACCAGTAGTTATAATCCGCAAATGTGCCGTTGTTGAGTGTCTGTCCTGTCCAGAGATCGGCATAGTAACCGTGTAATACTCTTCCATGTCAGTAGGTAGCAGCAGGTAGCTAATTGCTTCGTAAATGTCGGGAACGACGACAATGGTTTGCAGGTAAAAAGGTATCCGTGGAGAGGCGCAGCCGGCAAACGAGCAGCGGGACAAGATGGCGGCAAGGAGGCGGAGAATGCGGTCGAGCAGAAAGGCGGGGCGTGCTGGGAGCGACACCACAATTGAGTTCAGGTGCGTGGATCGCGCACCTACACACAATCAATGAATCTCCTCTGGCTGTATAAAAGAACAGCAGCGGAGGAGGGGGAGGCAGAAGGAGTTGGAGAGGCAGAAGCGGATGCTGAGTGCAAGAGACAGAACCCAAAGGAACACACCGACGCAGAAAGCTGAAAAGCAAGCGGAAGAGCGAGCAGGCACGCGGAAGTCTGAAAAGCGACCGGACAGAAGACTCAGCTTATATTGAAAAATAAAGCAAGTCAAACCTGCTCAAAAGCATGTCCTTCCTTGATGGTCCTGGGAACCCGCAAGATAAAGGCAAGAGTCGTTCACAGTATCTAATGCTTAAACCAAAAATTAACAAAAGGCGAGTGCCGCTAAGAAAAGGCATTGAACCTTAGGGATGGCTGTGCAAAACTAAAACTGAACTGGCTGCAAAGTAAAGAAAAACAGAATGCTGGACGACAGCAAATACTTACATTGTGTGGAGCATATGGCGTCCACAAAGTACATCCGTACATGACATGACAATTAACAAAATAGGAGCGCAAGACAAGAACTAAAGCACTACACACAGGAAAACAGCAAAAAAGTCCAACTAAGTCAGGATGTGATGTGACAGGTGGGGACAGTACACCTACTTTGAGACAAAATCTATAATGATGCATGCTTAGTTCATACTCGCCAACCCTCCCGGATTTTCCGGGAGACTCCTGATATTCAGCGCCTCTCCCGAAAACCTGTCGGGACAAATTTTCTCCCTGAAAATCTCCCGAAATGTAAGCGGAGCTGAAGGCCACGCCCCCCTCCAACATTGAGTCAGACCTGACTCAATGTTATGACCCTGTTACACAGGACAATACTGCCATATACTGTACATAGAATAGAATGTAAATAAATTCTACATTTAAGTGCAGTCAAGGAACATGCATTAGGGAGTCTGTTGTTCCGAAGCCCACCGTAGGAGACGTAACTTCATCACGTCACCTGGTTATTGACTCCAACTCAATATATTACACCGTTGACGGGCAAAATGAAGAAATACGCTTGCAAGTTCCAGAACGATTGGAAACAAGAATTTCAGTTTATCCAGGAGAGTTCGAAGGGGAAGAGGTATGTTGCCTGTAAATTTTGTAGAACAGACTTCTCCATTGAACACGGCGGACGAACATATATTCAGCCATGAACGGTCAGCGAAGCACAAAGCGTCCGCAGCACAGCATCGTTCACACCCCAGTATTATGGCCCCCCTCGCAAAATGGAGACCCGATGGTGTATCTTATGCTGAAACAAAGATGGCTATGCTGATAGCTGGAAGCAACATCCCGTTCTCAATTGCGGATGTCTACAAAAAATCCGTGAAGGATGTTCCCGGATTCGGAGATCGCTCGCCAGTACGCAAATGGCAGAAAAAAGGTTACTCAAATAGTGAAAGGTAAGTGTTGTCGTTTATTTTTTTTAGTAACAAGCAAGCACAGTACAGTTAGTAGAACAACTGTGTTTTTATTACTGTGTATTTGATAGGTGCTGTCGGAAATTCAACTATTTTTTATTTATTTATATATATAATAAAACAAATATATATAGCTAGATGGATTGGCAACACTAAATTGGCCCTAGTGTGTGAATGTGAGCGTGAGTGCGACTGTTGTCTGTCTATCCGTGTTGGCCCTGCGATGAGATGGCGACTTGTCCAGGGTGTACACCGCCTTCCGCCCAATTGTAGCTGAGATAGGCGCCAGCGCCCCCCGCTACCCCCAAAAGGGAATAAGCAGTTGAAAATGGATGGATATATAGCTAGAATTCACTGAAAGTCAAGTATTTCATACATACACATATACATTATATATATATATATATATACATATACTTTATATAAATATATGTATATGTATTATATATATATATATATATATATATATATATATATATATATATATATATATATATATATATATATATGTATATGTATTATATATATATATATATATATATATATATATATATATATATATATATATATATATATATATATATATATATATATATATATATATATGAAATACTCGAGTTGGTGAATTATACGGCACCCCTCTTAACCACGACCCCAACCACGACCCCACCCCCGACCACCTCTCAAAATCGGAGGTCTCAAGGTTGGCAAGTATGGCTTGGTTATGCTTTTAAGTCATATCATATCCAACAATTGTGAGAACGACTTTTTACTGTCAATATCGGCTGCTGAGGTTTCATTTTTTTAATGTTTTCTGCTGGTGGTGTGCCTCGGGATTATTTCAATGAAAAAAATGTGCACCGGTTCAGAAAAGGTTAAAAAGTCTGGAGTACAGTATCATTTTTGATTCAATAGTACTGCAATTCTATACTAGTACCGGTATACTGCACAACCCTAGTAAGGTGTTTAATATGTAGTCATTGTTGGGCATTTAATAATTTAACATGAAAAAAACCCCGTTCTGACTTCAAAACTGCATCTCTAATCCGGATAATCTCTTTGGTATTACAATTATTCTTCCAAGGATGTGCACACTATCTTTAGTGTCAGTTGTACAGATATTATAAAAATGATCACAATTATTACCCATGTAGGGCAAACATGAATTGCAAAACACCCTCGTTGGTAATCATAGTGACGGAGGTTTAAGTGATTGATGTCATGGAAAAAGTGATGGAAGAGGCAGAAAGGAGGCTGAAACTGTCCCGTATGAAACCACTTGGACCGCATGCCTTCTGCCTGCAGTTGAGCTGAGCGTATATACTGTATTCCTCTAATCAGCTTTCTCACGGGCATTCACACACACGCAAGTAGATTTAGTACATTATCATATCCCCAAGTGGAACAAGAGCAATAATTCTATCCCAGCATGGTAACAAATGCTATTTAAAGGAGATTAATTCCACAAGAGGATTATTCCCGTGTTACACAGGATAGGAAGGGAGGATGGCTTCCGTGGGTGGTGGACAACATTTAATCTCACAAACATCTCTATAATCCCAGGTGGAACTCCTGCTGGTGTTCAAAAGACTGCGTGCGTGTGCGTGTAACTTGAACGAACAATTAAAATGAATAATCTAAAGGTTGGCGATGAAAAGCTCTTAAGAGCCTTACAGTACAGGATGAAAATATTAGTTATAAAAGTTATGGTTCTGGTACGTAAGACACCTCATTGGTACAAATATAAGACATCCTAGATCATTGCTGTTCAACAGGCGGCCCACGGCCCACGGCCCACACCCGGCCCACCAAAGCTTTTAAACGAGGGTGGCTCATGTGTGCAGTACCGTCAGTGTACTCCAGGGCAGCTGTGGCTACAAATATAGCTTACCACCACCAGGTGTGAATGAATGATGAGTTCCCACTTCTCTGTGAGCACTTTGAGTATCTAATAATAGAAAAGCGCGATATAAAATCTAATCCTGTGAGACTTGTGTGGCATTGTGATGCCGGATTTGTTCCTCCAGGGATGCGTCGGACAAGAACACAGCGTAAGGTAAGATGTAAAGGATTTATTAAACTAATAAAAAGGTTAGGAACAAAAATACTGGTGCTAGACAGAAAAAAGGCGAACAAATGGCGCTAGCATGGAAGCTGGGAAAACGAACAGAAACACAACACTTGGCACGAAGGCACAAAAAAAGGAAAACAGACAATCAGCATGAGAGCTGGAATAAACAAAACGCAGCGCGAGAGCTAGCGAGTATGGAAAGCAAGTCGTCATCAGTTGCATGAAAGCAAACTAGGATCCGAGACAGAAGAACGAAAAGGGGCAGGCTTATATAAGGCAGTGATCAGTAGAAACAGGTGTGCGGGAACCGAGAGTAGCAGGTGGAAATAATATGCAAACATGGTGACAGAGCAAAACAGGGAATAAGGAGGTCAAACTACAAAATGTGATAGGACAAGGAACAAAGCAACAATATGTGATGATCCGACCATCGGATCACAACAAATCCATTATTATTATTTTTACTATTATTATTATTATTATTACTCCCGCCACCCCACAGGGGGAACAGCGAGGCACAATGAAGCCATAGAAGAAAACTACTCATTCAACCCTGAAAATAAAGTCGAAATAAATATCAACTGCACATCCAAGTATGAATGTTCTGCCCCGAGCAAGTGTTCCAGTCATTGTTTCCTATGGGACCTTTTAAACGACGGACACATTGGTCTAGACCAGGGG
Source organism: Nerophis ophidion (assembly GCF_033978795.1). NCBI lineage: Eukaryota > Metazoa > Chordata > Actinopteri > Syngnathiformes > Syngnathidae > Nerophis > Nerophis ophidion. The sequence continues at coordinate 52,097,472 of NC_084620.1, read as the reverse complement.
TCGGCAACCTTTACCACTCAAAGATTTTGACCCGTTTCACAAAATAAAGAAAACTATGGGAGCCACAAGACTCGTTTGAAATTTAAAATGAAATAAAGCGTACAAAGTTTTTTTTGCTTTGTGCTATGTATTAACCAGGGGTCTCAGACACGGCCCGCACCTTAATAACAAAGTTTAATATTAGTGCGGTCCGCGAGTTTTATTTGAATGCCGCTTAACAACATCACATTTGCCAACCGTCTCAATTTTTCCGGGAGACTACTGAGTTTCAGAGCGACCATTCTCTCGACAGTCTGCTGGTTTTCACCCAAACAACACTAATAAGGGCGTGCTATAATGACAATGCGTTTAGCGCCCTCTACAACCGTAAAAAACAGCTTACCAGCCCATTCACATGTTGTATGAGGCTTCTGCAGACACACATAAGCGACTGCAAAGCATACTTGTTCAACAGCCATACAGGTTACACTGAGGGTCGTGATATAAATAACTTTAGCATTCTTACTAATATGCGCCACACTGTGAAACCAAACCAAACAAGAATGACGAACACATTTTGGGAGAACATCCGCACTGTAACACAACATAAACACAACAGAACAAATACCCAGAATCCCATGTATCCTGAACTCTTCCGGGCTATATTATACACCCCCGCTACCACCAAACCCCGCCGCCCCCAACCCTGCCCACCTCAACCGACGCAGTCGCTTGCGCGTTGAATCAGCAGCCGCACACTAGATGTGGCCGGCCGGCACTCAGATAGCACAATATTAAATCGGACGCGACGACATGGTCGAGTGGACGTTTAAGGCATTGCCATCACGGCACGCCCTCATTATTGTTGTCCGGGTGAAAATCTGAGAATGTTATCCTGGGGAGATTTATGGGAGAGGAAACTGAAATCCGGAAAACCTCCCGGAAAAATGGGGGGGTCGGCAAGTATGCAGCTGAGCCAAATCGGAGTGATCCGAGAGCCGCATGCGGCTCCGGAGCCACGGGTTGCCGACCCCTGTTCTAGACGGTGGAAAGTCACAAATGAGACTTGGGTCCAATATTTGTAAGTAGATTTTGTGTATAACACTAAAGATATTGTACTTATGTAAAATACACACCGGACGTTATTCATTAGTAACGTTTATGATATGTTTATTTTTAGCCTAACAAACCTAAATGAAGGAAGAAGTGTAAAAAAAATTAAACTGAGGAAGACAAAATTTTAAAAGAAGGAACATAATAACTCAACAAAATTACTGGAGCTTTTGTTTCTTCATGCTTTTAACTATCTGCACACGCAGGTAACGAGGGCAGAATAATGAATGAACAGGACATAAAAACATTTCAAATGGGCTGAAAATCCCACATGTAAGACAACCTTTATTTTTCTGACTTTTCTTGAGAAAAAAACATGTTAAATATGCGTAACATTTGTGTCACTTAACTCTAATTTAAATAATTGAATGTTAAATAATGTATTTATTTTATTTTTTATTATAATAAAATATAAAATATTTTTTAATTACTTATTATTTCTACCAAATAACATGAATATCAAATAAAACAAATATATACTCTGGTATGTTTTTTTTATTTAAATCTATCTTAGTAAAATAATAAACAGGCTGTGATATTATCGTGGTGGTGTGTATCCTCATGGGACAAACTGCCTTTACTGTGTTTTTGGTTCTTTTTTTTTAAGTTATAAAGCCCATGGACTTACCTTTCAAAAGGCAAGACATCTGGAAGGTTAAATAATTTTACCAAACTGACCCCAAAGTACATCTCAACTATGCAACCAAAAATTAGCTCAGTAGTGACCAAATTTTTTGACTTGGGGGCTAAACAATTTCAAAGACCGATATAGATACTATAAATATACATATGACCAACCACAGGAGTATGACCGACCACAGGAGATTATATATATATATATATATATATATATATATATATATATATATGTCTTGATTGGATTATCCAGAGAATAGTGCTCGATACCGTGGTAGTGCGCAATATGTAGGTGTGGGAAAAAAATCACAAGATTACTTCATCTCTACAGATCTGTTTCATGAGGGGTTCCCTCAATCATCAGGAGATTTTAATGGAAGCATTCACATACAATGGTTTGTATAGAGCACAGAGTGGGTGGGTACAAGCAGGCGTAGGGTGTGGTGATTGGCTCATGTGTTACCTAGGAGGTGTTTCCTTCTGTGGCGGCATGTTGAAATGATTTCACTGCGCTTGTTGAGGGATGATAAATCTGGATGATATATAATAAACAGTTTCTCTTTTAAGCATAGGTTGCATCTTTTATTACCACTGTTGTAAGGTGTGCTGGATGCAAGAATTTGCCATGTTATTGAATATTCAACATTATTGTCTTTGAGGTTCCAAATGTGTTTGCTGAGTTCTGTAGAATTCTGCAAAGTCTGGTTTCTAAAGGAGGCGTTGTGATTATTCCATCTTGTTTTGAACGCTCCTTCGGTTAATCCTACGTACGTGTCGGATGTGTTAATGTCCTTGCGTATTACCTTTGCTTGGTAAACGACTGATGTCTGTAAGCACCTTCCGTTGAGAGGGCAATCAGGTTTCTTGCGGCAGTTACATTCATTATTGGTTTCAGAGCCGTTTAGTCTGGGGGTAGGCAGTCCTTTTGCAATTGCTTTGTTGTGGTTTGAAATGATTTGTTGCATGTTGTTCATACAGCTGTAGCTCAATTTAATGTTGTTCTTGTTGAATATTTTTCTTAGGGTGTTGCCTTTGGGGAAGTGTTTGTCGATCAGAGTGAGGAATTTGCGGCCGATGTTGGTTGAGACGTCTTTGCTGAATGGCGAAAAGAGCAGAAAACGAAACAACATCATCTGGTACAATCCGCCATTGTCCACATGACGGCGGCAAAGTTGCAGCAATTATACCGTCAAGAGATTTGGGGGTTGAGTTTGGACACCCTGGACGAGCTCTTTTCTTTCTTTTCAGAGCGTTTTCAGCACATAGGTGTGACATTTTGCAGCAGTTCCTCACGTAGTGGGAGCGAACCAACCATAATGATAAAAAAGGACACTCACCGTCATCACCCAGGTGAGGGACGCAGAAGAAGAAGGCAATCTGAGGAAAAGAAATGAGAAATGAAAACTAGTGGCAAAGGCTGAATGAATCAGTCCTCCACACTAATGATGGCATTGGTGCATTGACAGCAGCAAATAAACAGCCTTGTTCCCTCCATGAGCCTCATTGTTTCTGTGTCTTTGTCACGCTCTCTAATGGGAGCCTGTCCTTCTGCACCTTTACATATTCAAATAATAATACTCCACAAATAAGCGCTGGGTTCCTCCGGGTTAATGTCCATAAAATAAAACGTATTCACTCTCTCCAACAATTAGACTGACACTCAATACATTTAAGCAGCCCTGCTGGAGGAGGGCCACCATAGCGCACAATGAATCATTAATGAATCACCGATATCTCCATCCCACAATTACAAAAGCTTAATGAATGCAGCCTCTCCTTCTATTCAAACAGCTGCTTTGGCCTTGTTTTTCTTTCCGTCATCCATTGCTGCAACAGGCGACACATCAACCTGACACAAATACAGTCTTACCTTACTTTTTGGACGCCTTACTTTTCATAGGATTCTGGGGGGGGCAACATTTTCACTAAGAATTTGTCACGTTTTTTTCCGTTATCACACGGGCGAACGTAGTGGTGATTATTTGGTCAAAATGTTTTACACACCATCATCAAGCCGCTTTCTGGCTAACCTTCAAGTTTGAACAGTCTGCTAGTTTGTATTAGAAATGGCAACAGGGGGGATGAATGCCTCACAACAAAGAAGGAGATAACTGACTACGCCGTGGAGTACAATGGCCTACGACAGGGGTCGGCAACCTTTACCACTCAAGAGCCATTTTGACCCGTTTCACAAAATAAAGAAGACAATGGGAGCCGCAACCATCCTCGCGAATATCTGCTGATGGTCACCCAGATAATAATAATAAGGAGGTGCTATGAAGCCATTTATTTTGACGCCTTCTACAATATGTACAAACAGCTTGCCAGCACAGTAACATGTTTTATGCTGCTTCCGCAGATTCAAGTACACGACTGCAAGACATAGTTGTT
>NC_084620.1:52048353-52088353 GCF_033978795.1 Nerophis ophidion | reverse complement strand
AATTGAAGAGGAAGGGGAGGAGCTACAGCAGCTACAGGGAAAGGAAGGGGAGGAGCTACAGAAAATACCCGAAACTACGGAAGCCCGGCAGGAGGTAGTAAAATAAAATAACAGTCAATCAAAAAAAAATAAAGAACTCTAGGGCAGGACATCTTATATCATGGATTGATTTATGTGGACCGCGACTTAAACAAGGTGTAAAACTTACTAAGGTGTTACCATTTAGTGGTCAATTGTACGGAATATGTACTGAACTGTGCAATGCACTAATAAAAGTTTCAATCAATCAATCAATCTGTCGCTTCATCCATGACTAATTTGTGCTTTTTTTTTAAATATGGAAAGGAATTTTACCTTTGCAACCTCAATATTGTTTTGTAGTGTTTTATATTCATAAATCTTAGTTTCCCGACTTGTTTTATGTGCATTTTTAAAAAAATTAGAACTCTACGTTAAAACACTCTCTACCTCTAACCACCAAAAAGCTGAGAAAACTATGATGCTGTAATCTAAATTTTTTACCAAACTTGTGTGAGCCTATGGCTTTGCATTTTGGTATATATATATATATATATATATATATATATATATATATATATATATACCCACCCACCCACTCTGTGCCCTATATAAACCATTGTATGTGAATGCTTCCATTAAAATCTCCTGATGATTGAGGGAACCCCTCATGAAACAGTTCTGTAGAGATGAAGTAGTCTTGTGATTTTTTCCCACACCTACATATTGCGCTCTACCACGGTATCGAGCACTATTCTCTGGATAATCCAATCAAGACATATTCTGCTCCAAATTGACATTTGTTGAGCACTGTACGACGATCCGAAATGGGAAAGTTCAGCATCGACTACTCCACGAAGAACATTCCCATACCCGCGCAGAAGGACTACAAGCAAAGACTCATAGAAAAGACGGAACACTTCCTAAGAAGGATGCGGTGGAAAGCACACTTTTTCCTCCACCCTGAAACAAAAGGAACGCAAAAGGAAACTTACGGATTCAAATCTACCAAGAACCCACCCACAGTCAAGGAATTAAAGGACTTTGAGAACGACATGCTCAAAATGATTCAATCAGTCAAATTCAAGCCAGTCCGCAACCCATTCCTCACCAAGCTGAAAAATGACACGGAGCGCATCAAGAAAGTAAGCAACCTCATCATAGCCGCCGATAAAACCACAAACTTCTACAGAATGGACATACCAGAACATAACTCTTTACTGGACAAAAGCATCACCAAATCATACAAAAAAGCGCAACCCAACACTTTACAGAACATCCACCTGGAAAACAAGCGGATCGCAACCGAACTGGACATTGAGGACAGGGTGGACGCCACAGCCAACAAAGAAGCCTTCATCACATTGAAAGACCACAAACCCAACTTCGCAAATAACCCAACATGCCGACTAATAAACCCAACTAAATCCGAAATAGGAAAAATCAGCAAAATAATCCTGGACAGAATCAACGCAAAAATAGAGGACAAAACACCACTCAACCAATGGAGAAATACAGCAGCAGTAATCAAATGGTTTAACAACATCCAAAACAAACAACAACACAACTTTATCTCCTTCGACATCGAAGAATTTTACCCTTCCATCACGCAAGACCTTCTGACCCAAGCACTAAACTTCGCCTCGGACTACGACTCAATCACAGGCAACGAAAGAAACATCATCATCCACGCAAAGAACTCCATACTCATCCACAACAGTACACCATGGCAAAAAAAGAACAATTCAACATTTGACGTTACTATGGGGAGTTTTGACGGAGCAGAAACGTGCGAACTCGTTGGGAGTTTCCTCCTCTCCCAGCTTGCTAGCCTCAACCTGAACCTTGGTATTTACCGTGATGACGGACTGGCAGTGTGCCGCGCCTCGCCAAGGAGCAGCGAGAACACCAAGAAGCACATATGCCAAATCTTCAAAGAAAACGGCCTACGGATCACGATTGAAGCCAACAAGCAAACCGTCAACTTCCTCGACGTCACTTTCAACCTGAGAAATAACAGCTACCAACCATTCACGAAACCCAACACAACACTCCAATACGTGCACCATGAAAGCAACCACCAACCCACCACCACGAAAAGGATACCTACCGGAATTAATAAAAGGCTATCGATGCTGTCATCTAGCAAAGCTGAATTCGACCAAGCAACCCCCCCGTACCAGAAAGCACTTGATGAAAGCGGATACAACTTCACCCTCACCTATGAACCCACTCCAGGAAACCAACCAAAAAAGAGCAGAAAACGAAACAACATCATCTGGTACAATCCGCCATTCAGCCAAAACGTCTCAACCAACATCGGCCGCAATTTCCTCACTCTGATCGACAAACACTTCCCCAAAGGCAACACCCTAAGAAAAATATTCAACAAGAACAACATTAAATTGAGCTACAGCTGTATGAATAACATGCAACAAATCATTTATAACCACAACAAAGCAATTGCAAAAGGACTGCCTACCCCCAGACTAAACGACTCTGAAACCAATAAGGAATGTAACTGTCGCAAGAAACCTGATTGCCCTCTCAACGGAAGGTGCTTACAGACATCAGTCGTTTACCAAGCAAAGGTAACACGCAAGGACATTAACACATCCGACACGTACGTAGGATTAACCGAAGGAGCGTTCAAAACAAGATGGAATAATCACAACGCCTCCTTTAGAAACCAGACTTTGCGGAATTCTACAGAACTCAGCAAACACATTGGGAACCTCAAAGACAATAATGTTGAATTTTCAATAACATGGCAAATTCTTGCATCCAGCACACCTTACAACAGTGGTAATAAAAGATGCAACCTATGCTTAAAAGAGAAACTGTTATTATATATCATCCAGATCTATCATCCCTCAACAAGCGCAGTGAAATCATTTCAAAATGCCGCCACAGACGGAAACACCTCCTAGGTAACACATGAGCCAATCACCACACCCTACGCCTGCTTGTACCCACCCACTCTGTGCCCTATATAAACCATTGTATGTGAATGCTTCCATTAAAATCTCCTGATGATTGAGGGAACCCCTCATGAAACAGTTCTGTAGAGATGAAGTAGTCTTGTGATTTTTTCCCACACCTACATATTGCGCTCTACCACGGTATCGAGCACTATTCTCTGGATAATCCAATCAAGACATATATATAGATATATATATATATCTATATCTATATATATATAGATATAGATATATATATATATATATAGATATATATATGTATATATATCTATCTATCTATATATATATATATATATATATATCTATATATATATATATCTATATATATATATATAGATATATATATATATATATATCTGTATATATATAGATATATATAGATAGATAGATATATTCACGGTGGCAGAGGGGTTAGTGTGTCTGCCTCACAATACGAAGGTCCTGCAGTCCTGGGTTCAAATCCAGGCACGGGATCTTTCTGTGTGGAGTTGGCATGTTCTCCCAGTGAATGCGTGGGTTCCCTCCGGGTACTCCGGCTTCCTCCCACTTCCAAAGACATGCACCTGGGGATAGGTTGATTGGCAACACTAAATTGGCCCTAGTGTGTGACTGTGACTGTGAATGTTGTCTGTCTATCTGTGTTGGCCCTGCGATGAAGTGGCGACTTGTCCAGGGTGTACCCCGCCTTCCGCCCGGGAATAAGCGGTAGAAAATGGATCCATTTTCTACCGCTTATTCCCTTTCGGGGTCGCGGGGGGCGCTGGCGCCTATCTCAGCTACAATCGGGCGGAAGGCAGGGTACACCCTGGACAAGTCGCCACCTCATCACAGTATATATATATATATATATATATATATATATATATATATATATATATATATATATATTAATTGAAAATAATAAATTTTGAAAAATAAATGTAAGAAAATTAAGAATACATTTAGAATCGTGATGAACAATCGCAATCTTTTTTTTTTGTTTAGATAAAGTTATTCTAGTCGCATTGACATGGTCTAAAAATGTTAGTTTTTTTTATGGGTTGTTTTTTTTTAATTAAAAATGATAATTGTTTTCAAATCAATTTTAAAAAATTAAGATCAATTTAGAATCATGATAAACAATTGCAATCTATTTTTTGTGCACCCTTATCCTACATGCAACTTAAAAGATGTGACCAATCAGAGCTTTTTGTACTGTCACTCACACACACACACACACACACACACACACACACACACACAGTGAGTCATCTACTACAGCTGAGAGAATGACATTTCTTCCTATTGCAATCTATTGAAAAAGAAGATTTAAAACAAAAAATGAAGGGTGTGGTCTTGTAAAAGTACACCGATACCCGTGCACAACTATGTTGCGACATTATCTTTCCACTGGATACCCAGCACCAGTGGAAAATAACCAAAAATAATAATTGTATTTGCATGAAATGACATTTTACCCCGGCTCCTCTCTCAAAAGGGGGGCGTTCCAGACCCTGAAAAAAAAAGAGGCCGAATGCGTCAGTGTCATAAAAGAAGGGTGACAAGTAGAAAGAAAACACACCTTGTTGTCAGCACAAAAGTGCGTGTGCATGCGGTGCAGCTAATCATTGTCATTACAGCTGTTAGGGGAAAGTGTTTCCTAACAAGCAATCAAAGCTGGTCTCAATGATTAGCCGAGGAGGGGAAGATGTCTTTCCTCCCGTCGCCGCCGTTCTGACAACACACACAAAAAAAAAACGGGCTCCGTCTGCCATCAAGACGCTCAAAAACTGCACACTTGTCTTTTTTTTTTTTTATGTGCGCCTATGTGTGTGTGCGCGCAGGTTGCTTTTATTGTGAAACAGCTCGAGTGAAAACAAACTGACAAAACATTTGAAGCAGAGGAAAAAAAAAAAAAAGCCAACGTGAGCGCACAACAACCTGTCAAGAGCAAGAGGCCTCCGTTTTTTTTTCCCCACCGTCAGACAAAAGCGCTCTGCGAGCATCACATACAGTGGGGCAAAAAAAGTATTTAGTCAGCCAGCGATTGTGCAAGTTTTCCCACTTAAAATGATGACAGAGGTCTGTAATTTTCATCATAGGTACACTTCAACTGTGAGAGACAGAATGTGGGGAAAAAAATCCAGGAATTCACATTGTAGGAATTTTAAAGAATTTATTCGTAAATTATGGTGGAAAATAAGTATTTGGTCAACCATTCAAAGCTCTCACTGATGGATGGAGGTTTTGGCTCAAAATCTCACGATACATGGCCCCATTCATTCTTTCCTTAACACGGATCAATCATCCTGTCCCCTTAGCAGAAAAACAGCCCCAAAGCATGATGTTTCCACCCCCATGCTTTACAGTAGGTATGGTGTTCTTGGGATGCAACTTAGTATTCTTCTTCCTCCAAAAACTACAAGTTCAGTTTAAACCAAAATGGATACATGGATGATACAGCAGAGGATTGGGAGAATTTCATGTGGTCGGATGAAACCAAAATATAACTTTTTGGTATAAACTCAATTTGTCGTGTTTGGAGGAAGAAGAATACTGAGCTGCATCCCAAGAACACCATACCTACTGTGAAGCATGGGGGTGGAAACATCATGCTTTGGGGCTGTTTTTCTGCTAAGGAGACAGGACGATTGATCCGTGTTAAGGAAAGAATGAATGGGTCCGGTGGCCATGGATGAAGGACCCCGGGGTGGACCCCTCGCCTGTGCATCGATTGGGGACATCTCTGTGCTGCTGACCTGTCTCCGCTCGGGATGGTCTCCTGCTGGCCCCACAAGGGACTGGACTCTCACTATTATGTTTGATCCACTATGGACTGGACTCCCCCTATTATGTTTGATCCACTATGGACTGGACTCTCCCTATTATGTTGGATCCACAATGGACTGGACTCCCACTATTACGTTGGATCCACAATGGACTGGACTCTCACACTATTATGTTAGATCCACTATGGACTTGATTCTCACACTATTACGTTAGATCCACTATGGACTGGGCTCCCACTATTATGTTGGATCCACTATGGACTGGACTCTCACTATTATGTTAGATCCACTATGGACTGGACTCTCACTATTATTTTAGATCCACTATGGACTGGACTCTCACTATTATGTTAGATCCACTATGGACTGGACTCTCACTATTATTTTAGATCCACTATGGGCTGGACTCTCACACTATTATGTTAGATCCACTATGGACTGGACTCTCACACTATTAACTAATTCCACTATGGACTGGACTCTCACTATTATGTTGGATCCACTATGGATTGGACTTTCACAATATTATGTTAGATCCACTATGGCCTGGACTTTCACAATATTGACTAGATCCACTATGGACTGGACTCTCACGATTATGTTGGATCTACTAGGAACCGGACCCCCCCACTATTATGTTAGATCCACTATGGACTGGACTCTCACTATTATGTTAGATCCACTATGGACTGGACTACCACTATTATGTTAGATCCACTATGGACTGGACTCTCCCACTATTATGTTAGATCCACTATGGACTGGACTCTCACACTATTACGTTAGATCCACTATGGACTGGACTCTTACTATTATGTTGGATCCACTATAGACTGGACTCTTACTATTATGTTGGATCCACTATAGACTGGACCCTCACACTATTATGTTGGATCCACTATGGACTGGACTCTCACACTATTATGTTAGATCCACTATGGACTGGACTCCCACTATTATGTTAGATGCACTATGGACTGGACTCTCCCACTATTATGTTAGATCCACTATGGACTGGACTCTCACACCATTACGTTAGATCCACTATGGACTGGACTCTCACTATTATGTTGGATCCACTATGGACTGGACTCTCACTATTATGTTAGATCCACTATGGACTGGACTCTCACTATTATGTTGGATCCACTATGGACTGGACTCTCACTATTATGTTGGATCCACTATGGACTGGACTCTCACACTATTATGTTAGATCCACTATGGACTGGACTCTCACAATTATGTTGGATCCACTATGGACTGGACTCTCACTATTATGTTGGATCCACTATGGACTGGACTCTCACTATTATGTTGGGTCCACTATGGACTGGACTCTCACACTATTATGTTAGATCCACTATGGACTGGACTCTCACTATTATGTTGGATCCACTATGGACTGGACTCTCACTATAATGTTAGATGCACTATGGACTGGACTCTCACTATTATGTTGGATCCACTAATGACTGGACTCTCACTATTATGTTGGATCCACTATGGACTGGACTCTCACTATTATGTTGGATCCACTATGGACTGGACTCTCACTATTATGTTAGATCCACTATGGACTGGACTCTCTCACTATTATGTTGGATCCACTATGGACTGGACTCTCACACTATTATGTTAGATCCACTATGGACTGGACTCCCACTATTATGTTGGATCCACTATGGACTGGACTCTCACTATTATGTTGGATCCACTATGGACTGGACTCTCACTATTATGTTAGATCCACTATGGACTGGACTCTCACTATTATGTTGGATCCACTATGGACTGGACTCTCACACTATTATGTTAGATCCACTATGGACTGGACTCCCACTATTATTTTAGATCCACTATGTACTGGACTCCCACACTATTATGTTGGATCCACTATGGACTGGACCCTCACACTATTATGTTAGATCCACTATGGACTGGACCCTCACACTATTACGTTAGATCCACTATGGACTGAACTTTCACTATTATGTTAGATCCACTATGGACTGGACTCTCACTTTTATGTTGGATCCACTATGGACTGGACTCCCACTATTATGTTAAATCCACTATGGACTGGACTCTCACTATTATGTTAGATCCACTATGGACTGGACTCTCACACTATTATGTTAGATCCAATATGGACTGGACTCTCACTATTATGTTAGATCCACTATGGACTGGACTCTCACACTATTATTTTAGATCCACTATGGACTGGACTTTCACAATATTGACTAGATCCACTATGGACTGGACTTTCACAATATTGACTAGATCCACTATGGACTGGACTCTCACTATGATGTTAGATCCACTATGAAATGGACTCTCACACTATTATTTTGGATCCACTATGGACTGGACTTTCACAATATTGACTAGATCCACCATGGACTGGACTTTCACAATATTGACTAGATCCACTATGGACTGGACTTTCACAATATTGACTAGATCCTACTATGGACTGGACTCCCACACTATTATGTTAGATCCACTATGGACTGGACTCTCACTATTATGTTTGATCCACTGTGGACTGGACTCTCACGCTATTATGTTAGATCCACTATGGACTGGACTCTCACACTATTATGTTAGATCCAATATGGACTGGACTCTCACTATTATGTTAGATCCACTATGGACTGGACTCTCACTATTATTTTAGATCCACTATGGCCTGGACTTTCACAATATTGACTAGATCCACTATGGACTGGACTTTCACAATATTGACTAGATCCACTATGGACTGGACTCTCACTATGATGTTAGATCCACTATGAAATGGACTCTCACACTATTATTTTAGATCCACTATGGACTGGACTTTCACAATATTGACTAGATCCACCATGGACTGGACTTTCACAATATTGACTAGATCCACTATGGACTGGACTTTCACAATATTGACTAGATCCTACTATGGACTGGACTCCCACACTATTATGTTAGATCCACTATGGACTGGACTCTCACTATTATGTTTGATCCACTGTGGACTGGACTCTCACGCTATTATGTTAGATCCACTATGGACTGGACTCTCACACTATTATGTTAGATCCACTATGGACTGGACTCTCACACTATTATGTTAGATCCACTATGGACTGGACTCTCACACTATTATGTTAGATCCACTATGGACTGGACTCTCACACTATTATGTTAGATCCACTATTGACTGGACTCTCACACTCTTATGTTAGATCCACTATGGACTGGGGGGAAGAGGGTCACCCACCTCTGCAGTCCTCTCCAAGGTTTCTCATAATCATCCACATTGTCATTCCACTGGGTTGTGAGTTTTTCCTTGCCCTTATGTGGCCTCTGAACCGAGGATGTCGCTGTGGCTTGTGCAGCCCTTTGAGACACTTGTGATTTAGGGCTATATAAGTAAACATCGATTGATTGATTTATTGATTGACTTCTGTTTGAATGTGCTCAGAAGCACGTGTGTGTGTGTGTGTGTGTGTGTGTGTGTGTGTGTGTGTGTGTGTGTGTGTGTGTGTGTGTGTGTGTGTGTGTGTGTGTGTGTGTGTGTGTGTGTGTGTGTGTGTGTGTTGTGCAGTGCAGAGCTGGGGATGGCGTGTTTCAAAGAACAGATGCTCCCCCCAATTAGCACCCAATTAAAGAGCAGGTACACAGCACAGTTGGGCGTGTCTGGAAGTGTCGTTATCCAAACTCCAGACTTGCAAACGTCTATCACGTTTTCGTAAAGCCTCAAAATTCATGTGAGATAGAATCAACACAAGTTTTTAATTGCTGCAGTTAACAGATCGCCAGAGGCTGAGCTTTTCCAAGGAGCAGCAGAGTGTAAAAAGCAAGTTATTATGTACAAAAGTGGTGAAGTAGTCAGGTTGTGCACATGCTAAATAAAAAGAGACTACAACAAATCATTTTCAACTTATATTACATTGACTACAAAGACAAGATATTTCATGTTCTCGCTGAGAAACTTTGCAAAAAAAACATGAAGTTAGAATGTAATGGCAGCAACACATCGCAAAAAAGGCCTTTTTACCAGTGTGTTACATGGCCTTTCCTTGAACAACACTCAGTAAAGGTTTGGGAACTGAGGAGACACATTTTTGAAGTGGAATTCTTTCCCATTCTTGCTTGATGTTCAGCTTAAGTTGTTCAACAGTCCCCCTTCTCATATTTTAGCCTTCACACATTTTCAATGTCTGGACTACAGGCAGGCCAGTCTAGTACCCGCACTCTTTTACTATGAAGCCACGCTGTTGTATCACCTGGCTTGGCATCGTCTTGCAGAAATAAGCAAGACGTTGCTTGGATGGCAACACGTGTTTGTGGAGGTGGCGTGGCCTGCGGGCCTGCAGCAAGGCGGGGTGCGCCAGGATTGGTTTGATTGTGGAAAGTTTCCTTCCCTTGGGTCCTCCAGACCAGTGGTTCTCAACCTTTTTTCAGTGATGTACCCCCTGTGAACATTTTTTTAATTTCGAGTACCTCCTAATCAGAGCAAAGCATTTTTGGTTGAAAAAATTAGATAAAGAAGTAAAATATGTCATCAGTTTTTGATTTATTAGATTGTATAACAGTGCAAAACATTGCTCATTTGTAGTGGTCTTTCTTGAACTATTTGGAAAAAAAGATATAAAAATAACTAAAAACTTGTTGAAAAATAAACAAGTGATTCAATTATAAATAAAGATTTCTACACATAGAAGTAATCATCAACTTAAAGTGCCCTCTTTGAGGATTGTAATAGAGATCCATCTGGATTCATGTATTTAATTCTAAACATTTTATCACAAAAAAAGAAATCTTTAACATCAATATTTAGGGAACGTGTCCACAGAAAATTTAGCCGTCAACACTGAATATTGCATTGTTGTATTTTTTTTTTTTTTACAGTTTTCGAACTTACATTCATATTTTGTTGAAGTATTATTCAATAAATATATTTATAAATGATTATTGAGTTGTGGCTATATTTAGAATATTAAAAAAAAAATGCCTTCTGCCCAATTGTAGCTGAGATAGGCGCCAGCGCCCCCCGCGACCCCAAAAGGGAATAAGCGGTAGGAAATGGATGGATGGATGGATCTCACGTACCCCTTGGCATACCTTCTACTACCCTCATTTGAGAACCGCTGCTCCAGCCCTCCAAGCATTTCCAAACGAGCCCGATTAATTGTTGCAAGACAGTTTTTTATTTTTCCAAGCCAGTCTCTTCGTCCTTTTTTAGCAATCGTCTTTTTGTGAATGTTCGTCGCTCTCTCGATCTTCCCGGCTCCAACAACTCTCTCCTCCCCGGCTGCTGCCTCTTAACTTAGCGACAGGTGATTAGATGACCAGGCCCAGGTGGGCCATCTACGCACCTGTCACAGATTTTGAAGCCGGTCCTGGCACACCCCGCCTTGCTGCAGGCCCACAGGCCACGCCCCCCTCCACAATGTTGCTCCAAAAGCTGTATGTACCTTTCAGCATTAATGGTGCCTTCACAAATGTGTACGTTACCCCATGCCTTGGGCACTAATACACCCCTATACCATCACAGGTGCTGGCTTTTGATTTTTCACCCTAGAACAAACCGGATAGTTCTTTTCCTCTTTGTTGCGGGGGACACAAAGTCCACAGTTTCCCAAAACAATTTGAAATGTGGACTCGTCACACAACAGAAAACTTTTTCCACTTTGCATCAGTCCATCTTCGATGAGCTGGGTCCTAGCAAAGTCGGCGGCTTTTCTGGGTGTTGTTGATAAATGCCGTTGGCTTTCCATAGTAGAGTTTTAACTTGCACTTGCAGATGTGGCGACTAACTGTAGTTACTGGCAGTGGTTTTCAGAAGTATTCCTGAGCCCCTGTGGGAAAAAATGACGATCCAGAACCTTGTGAACGGCCTAGCGAAGTCGGCGGCTTTTCTGGGTGTTGTTGATAAATGCCGTTGGCTTTCCATAGTAGAGTTTTAACTTACACTTGCAGATGTGGCGACCAACTGTAGTTACTGACAGTGGTTTTCAGAAGTATTCCTGAGCCCCTGTGGGAAAAAAATGACGATCCAGAACCTTGTGATGGGCCTAGCGAAGTCGGCGACTTTTCTGGGTGTTGTTGATAAATGCCGTTGGCTTTCCATAGTAGAGTTTTTACTTACACTTGCAGATGTGGCGACCAACTGTAGTTACTGACAGTGGTTTTCAGAAGTATTCCTGAGCCCCTGTGGGAAAAAAATGACGATCCAGAACCTTGTGATGGGCCTAGCGAAGTCGGCAGCTTTTCTGGGTGTTGTTGATAAATGCCGTTGGCTTTCCATAATAGAGTTTTAACTTGCACTTGCAGATGTGGTACTGACAGTGGTTTTCTGAGGTATTCCTGAGCCCCGGTGGGAAAAAATGACGATCCAGAACCTTGTATTTTTGATGACTCATTAGTTTTAGAAGCCGAGTGCTTCATGGGTGTAGCTTTATTGTGACACTAGCATCCGCAGCATTGCTAGGTGCTAAACATGCAAACTATCCATCCATCCATTTTTCTACCGCTTATTCCCTTTGGGGTCGCGGGGGGTGCTGCAGCCTATCTCAACTACAATCGGGCGGGAGGCGAGGTACACCCTGGACAAGTCGCCACCAGATCACAGGGCACATGCAAACTAACCATAATAAAACAAACACTTACTGTAATGTTTAAAAATAATAATGATAAAAATAATAATAATATATTTGATTTCTAAAAGCACTTTACATTGAACAAACAACCTCAAAGTGCTACAGTGCATTTAAAAAACAACAACGCTAGAACCACAAATAGCTTACCCCAACAAGTAAAATAAATAGTAAAAAAAAATAAAAACTAGAACAGCCTAATAGCCAGAACTAGCACACATATATCTAAAAAAAAGTTTAGTTTTATTTTTTTAAAAAGAAGGGTTTTTAAGAGCATTCACAGTCTGTGGGGCCCTCAGGTGGTCGGGGAGAGCGTTCCACAGACTGGGGGTGGCGGAGAGCAGAAAGCCCGGTCTCCCATAGTTCGGAGCTTTGTCCTCGCAGGTTGGAGGAGGTTAGCCTGTCCGGAGCGGAGGTGTGGTGTGGAGGATTTGGGGGGTAAGCAGTTCTTTGAGGTAGAGGCAGGCATTTCCATGGAGGCACTGGTGAGTTAGTAGGGAGACTTTGTATTCAATCCTGAGTGGAACAGGAAGCCAGTAACGGGATTTCAGAACCGGTGTGATGTGGTCCTATTTCCACTCTCGCTGGGATGTCGACGCTCACATAATTCCGTTTAGCTGAAAATGTAGTTGCAATCCTCACAAAGGTTTACAACCTTTTTATGAAAAAAAAGTATTGATTTTGAAACGGGACTCGTTTTCGATTGGAAATCGATTCTGATTTGAATCGTTACCACCCCCCGCCCCCCCCCATGAATAGAATCAAATCGTATGATGCCCAAATGTTCACAGTCTTCATTACCACAGACTGAATGCTTTACAATGATACAGGTGTGCAGAGGTTGCCCTCTAGTGTCTTCCTCGGACCACCGCACACTGCCATGAGAGCCCGGATTTCTGGGCACAACACTGCTTTATTTGCATAAAAGATTGCCCGGCTTTTGCTTTCCAGCAAAATGTCTTTCTTTTCAGAGTCCGTGTCCCTCTTGCTCCGGCTCCCACTCCAACTCTGACAACGTGTCTCCGACCGTGTGCTGCTAATGAAGGCAACAGATGATTAAAAAACAAGGCCCACCTGGGCCATGTACTCACCTGTGGCTGTCTTTGAGGATGGCGAATCTCCCAAAAATTGAATATCGTAAAAAAAGTCAAGTAATTTCAGAAATGTGAAACTAATATTTGACATAAACTCACAACGTGCACAGTGAGATATCCCCAGCCTTTATTTCTTACTTTTTGACAACCCAACATTTTCTGAGGCTTTCAATTGCAGTTTTTCATGAAGTGCAAGCCACAATTATATCAATTATATCAACAGAAGGCTTGAAATGTGTCGAGTTGCGTGTCACGAGCCAATGTCGTGAGTTATTTTCACCTCGTAAATCTAATTTCTGGAATAAACCAAGCTTTGCACGACATCCACCGAAACTAGCACATTTTAAAATTGAAAAAAAGACGAGTTTCATAAAAATGTGTTGACTTTAGTCATTTCATGTCAAACATTTTCAGTATTGTTGTCAAAGTAATTAGTAATATATGTGTAGAACAGGGGTACCCAGGTCGCCCGTAAGGACCAGATAAGTCTTTTCTAAAAATAGCTCAAATAGCAGTACTTACCAGTGAGCTGCCTCTATTTTTTTTAATTTTACTTATTTACTAGCAAGCTGGTCTCGCTTTGCTCGACATTTTTAATTCTAAGAGAGACAAAAACTCAAATAGAATTTGAAAATCCCCAAAAATATTTTAAATACTTGGTCTTCACTTTTTTAAATAAATTGATATATTTTTTTACTTTGCTTCCCATAACTTTCAAAAAGACAATTTTAGAGAAAAAATACAAGCTTAAAAATTATTTTAGGATTTTAAAACACATGTTTACCTTTTAAATTCCTTCCTCTTCTTTCCTGACAATTTAAATCAATGTTCTAGTACATTTATTATTTTTTATTGTAAAGAATAATAAATACATTTTAATTTAATTCTTCATTTTAGCTTCTGTTTTTTCGACGAAGAATATCTGTGAAATATTTCTTCAAACTTATTATGATTAAAATTAAAAAAAAATATTCTAGCAAATCTAGAAAATCTGTAGAATGAAATTTAAAATCTTATTTCAAAGTCTTTTCAATTTCTTTAAAAATTTTAGTTCTGGAAAATCTAGAAAAAAATAATGATTTGTCTTTGATAGAAATATAGCTTGGTCCAATTTGTTATATATTCTAACAAAGTGCAGATTGGATTTTAACCTATTTAAAACCTAAAATTAAAATTAATCTTAATCACAAAAAAATTACTAATGACGTTCCATACATTCTTCTTTAAATTTTTTTCAAAAAGATTCGAATTAGTTAGTTTTTCTCTGCATATTTTTCGGTTGAATTTTGAATTTTAAAGAGTCGAAATTGAAGATAAAGTATGTTTCCAAATTTATTTATTTATTTTTCATGTTTTCTCCTCTTTTAAACCGTTCAATTAAGTGTTTTTTTTCATCATTTATTCTCTAAAACAAAACTTCCGTAAAAGGAAAAAAATCAGACAGAAATAACAATTATTTTATATATATAGATTTATTTATTGAAGGTAAATTGAGCAAATTGGCAATTTATTTAAGTGTGTATCAAACTGGTAGCCCTTCGCATTAATCAGTACCCAAGAAGTGGGTCCTGGTTTCAAAAAGGTTGGAGACCCCTGGTGTAGTGAAGTGAAGTGAATTATATTTATGTAGCGCTTTTTCTCTAGTGACTCAAAGCACTTTACATAGTGAAACTCAATTTCTAATTTTTACATTTAAACCAGTGTGGGTGGCACTGGGAGCAGGTGGGTAAAGTGTCTTGCCCAAGGACACAACGGCAGTGACTAGGATGGCGGAAGCGGGGATCGAACCTGCAACCCTCAAGTTGCTGGAACGGCCGCTCTACCAACCGAGCTATACCACCCTGTGGTATAGCTCATTCACTACCTCGTGGAAGTTTTCACCTGCCTCGCCTCAAAGCCGGTGCTCGGGCCCAAAAAAGTTGTAAAAGATCTTTTAGAACCTTCTATACAATTATAAACAAAAACATCGTCATTTTTGTGCCATTTCCGAGAAAATGCAGCCATTAGCAGAGCATGAAAGGCAACATGTTCAATAGGCGTCATGGCTAGTCTGAAAAATAAAATCCATTATGACTGTTTTTAATCCGACGGATGTGTTTATTTGTCTTACAAAATCAATTCAAAGCCTGAGGAGTAGATAAAACAGTCACATCAACAAATTAGATGAAACCACTTTGCGGACAAGCCACGGTCTGTAAAACATGTCTTTATTATTATGTGAACTTGCAAGTCCAGCCCAGACAAAGTAGTCCAATAATATTAGTTGTGGCCCGATCAATAAATAATCAAATATATGTCAGTCAGATCATTCTACCAAATAGCATGAATGGATTATTGGGGTGTTACCATTTAGTGGTCAATTGTACAGAATATCTACTAATACAAGTTTCAATCAATCAAATCAAAAAGCAGAATCAAATAAACCAAGTGAACCTTTTGTTGCAAGAAGGTTCACTCTGTGCATCACTCTCAGCAACTTAGCTCATCCATTCAATAGCAGAATCAAAAAAACAAAGTGAACCCTGTACATCGCTCTCAGCATCTGAGCTCATGTATTCAATTGCGGGATCAAATGAACAAAGTGAACCCATTGGTGCAAGAGGTTTCACTCTGTGCATCGCTCTCAGCACCTGAGCTAATTTATTCAATTTCAGAATCAAATGAACAAAGAGAACCCTATGCGTATCACTCTCAGCACCTGAACTCATGTATTCAATAGCGGGATCAAATGAACAAAGTGAACCCATTGGTGCAAGAGGGTTCACTCTGTGCATCGCTCTCAGCACCTTAACTCATTTATTTGATAGCAGAATATAATAAACAAAGTGAACCCTTTGGTGCAAGAGGTTTCACTCCTTTGCATCGCTCTAAGTATCTGAGCTAATTTATTCAAAAGCAAAATCAAATGAATGAAGTGAACCCTTTGGTGGAAGAGGGTTCACTCTGTGCATCGCTCTCAGCACCTGAGCTCATGTATACAATAGCAGAATAAAATTTGACACCTATGCTTTGGAGGAAGAGGGTTCACTCTGTGCATCGCTCTCTAACTACACTAGTATCGGTATACCATCCATCCATCCATCCATCCATCCATCTTCTTCCGCTTATCCGAGGTCGGGTCTCGGGGGCAACAGCCTAAGTAGGGAAACCCAGACTTCCCTCTCCCCAGCCACTTCGTCCAGCTTTTCCCGGGGGATCCCGAGGCGTTCCCAGACCAGCCGGGAGACATAGTCTTCCCAACATGTCCTGGGTCTTCCCTGTGGCCTCCTACCGGTTGGACGTGCCTTAAACACCTCCCTAGGAAGCCGTTCGGGTGGCATCCTGACCAGATGCCCAAACCACCTCATCTGGCTCCTCTCCATGTGGAGGAGCAGCGGCTTTAATTTGAGGTCCTCCCGGATGGCAGAGCTTCTCACCCTATCTTTAAGGGAGAGCCCTGCCACCCGGTGGAGGAAACTCATTTGGGCCGCTTGTACCCGTGTTCTTACCCTTTCGGTCATGACCCAAAGCTCATGACCATAGGTGAGGATGGGAACGTAGATCGACCGGCTCAGCTCCTTCTTCACCACAACGGATCGATACAAAATCCGCATTACTGAAGACGCCGCACCGATCCGCCTGTCGATCTCACGATCCACTCTTCCATCACTCGGGATGACTCCTAAGTACTTGAACTCCTCTACTTGGGGCAGGGTCTCCTCCCCAACCCGGAGATGGCAGTCCACCCTTTTCTGGGCGAGAACCATGGACTCAGACTTGGAGGTGCTGATTCTCATTCCGGTCGCTTCACACTCGGCTGCGAACCGATCCAGTGAGAGCTGAAGATCCCGGTCAGATGAAGCCATCAGGACCACATCATCTGCAAAAAGCACCAAACCCGAACCCCTCAACGCCTTGACTGCGCCTAGAAATTGTGTCCATAAAAGTTATGAACAGAATCGGTGACAAAGGACAACCTTGGCGGAGTCCAACCCTCACTGGAAATGTGTTCGACTTACTGCCGGCAATGCGGACCAAGCTCTGGCACTGATCGTACAGGAAGCGGACAGCCACAATAAGACAGTCCGATACCCCATACTCTCTGAGCATTCCCCACAGGACTTCCCGAGGGACACGATCGAATGCCTTCTCCAAGTCCACAAAGCAAATGTAGACTGGTTGAGCAAACTCTCATCCACCCTCAAGAACCCTGCCAAGAGTATAGAGCTGGTCCACAGTTCCACGACCAGGACGAAAACCACACTGTTCCTCTTGAATCCGAGGTTCGACTATCCGACGTAGCCTCCGCTCCAGTACACCTGAATAAACCTTACCGGGAAGGCTGAGGAGTGTGATCCCACGATAGTTGGAACACACCCTCCGGTCCCCCTTCTTAAAGAGAGGGACCACCACCCCGGTCTGCCAATCCAGAGGTACCACCCCCGATGTCCACGCGATGCTGCAGAGTCTTGTCAACCAAGACAGCCCCACAGCATCCAGAGCCTTAAGGAACTCCGGGCGGATCTCGTCCACCCCTGGGAGCCTTGCCACCGAGGAGCTTTTTAACTACCTCGGCAACCTCAGCCCCAGAAATAGGCGAGTATATCGGTATACCGTACATACGTATGAACATTTTAACGAACACATTTCGATGACGTGTCAATGGCAATATACATATTGATATCGCCCAGCCCTAACAAAACGCTCCGAAAAGCGTCTGAAAATGAGCTGGCACTTCCTGCGAGCGTCATTTGAAGCTCCTGCGTTGGCAGCAAGCGGGCGGAAGACACCAGTTTAGATCTAACAGTGAGGCATGCTGGGCCGACATCATCAAAATGCCGCAGATCAGACAGGGAGGAGACAAAAGAGAAAAAAGGAGCGACGGCAGAAGAATGAGGAGGATGTGCGCAGGGTTGTGATGACAATACAAGAAAAAGAGACTGGCAGAGAACAAGCGGGGCTTGCAAACAAAGCCACGCTCCCCGCGTGCGTTTGCGCGGTATAAAAGCGTCTTGGCGTCCTGTCAGGTGGCATCAAAACGGCGTTCGATCTGGAAGGGGGGGGGGGGGGGGGGGGGGCGACTACAAAGTGGATCCCGGGGCTTGCGGAGAGGAGCCTTTTTGATCGCGCTAATTAAAAGCCGTTTTGTGGAAAACAAACAGTCTGAAGTCTAATTGGCTCTTTTCCTTCAGAAAGGGAAGGATGGTGAAAAAGTGGAAGAAGGCAGGGAGGAGGTGAAGATGGCGTTTGCATCAGACAATCACACATTAGTGCACCTTCGTGGAGGAGATGACACGCACAGCAAACATTGAGTTAAGCGCCACCCAGCTGTGCTATTATTCCCTCTTTCAACACCGCACATTATCGTGTCAACTTTGGGTAAACGACACTTTTTTCCTCCATTCATAAGGCGGCTTCTTAGAACTCTGGAGGCTTTTCAAGGCAGGAGCAGAGGAAATGTGCAACTGCCAAACCAGGGGTGTCCAAACGTTTTCTACTAAACCATGACAATTTATGTTTTACCTTTAGGGCTCCCCTCAAGTTCTCAGTCGTCAAAATGTTAAAAGTGAGTCATTTATTTTGTTTTCATGACAATAAAGTTGTGGAGGGTTCCCTCTTGTGTTGGTTCTCCAGGCCGACAGATCTTCGGGAGCCCGGTATATAGTGGGAATCAAGTCTTTTATTTTTCATATTGCTTTCCAGCCATATGTTTTCGTCTCCAACAACATCACTCATCCCGGCTGCCGCTAATAAGGGCAACAGGTGATTAGATAACAAGTCCCAGCTGGGCAATCTACTCACCTGTCCTTACACACAGTGCTACGCGGCAGACAGCGCCCCCCTCCACAGGGACGGCATGACGCGATTTGTGAAAGTGGCCTTGTCAGCAACCTTCAATCCACACCTTCTACCAACCTAGTCACGTTTGTTGTGTCCTTGAGTAAGACACTTCACCCTTGCTCCTGATGGGTCCTGGTTGGCGCCTTGCGTGGCAGCACCCGCCATCAGTGTGTGAATGTGTGTGTGAATGGGTGAATGTGGAAAAAATGTCAAAGTGCCTTGAGTACCTTGAAGGTAGAAAGGCGCTATGCAAATCCATAAACAAGGGAGGTGCTGGACATTGAGTCCGAGTGGACCATGTTCCGCACCTCTATTGTCGAGGCGGCTGATTGGAGCTGTGGCCGCAAGGTAGTTGGTGCCTGTCGTGGTGGTAATCCTCGAACCCGTTGGTGGACACCAGCAGTGAGGGATGCCGTCAAGCTGAAGAAGGAGTCCTATCGGGTTCTTTTGGCTCATAGGACTCCGGAGGCAGCGGACAGGTACTGACAAGCCAAGCGGTGTGCAGCTTCAGCGGTCGCGGAGACAAAAACTGGGACATAGGGGAAGTTCGGGGACGCCATGGAAAATGACTTCCGGACAGCTTTGAAGCGATTCTGGACCACCATCCGGCGCCTCAGGAAGGGGAAGCAGTACACTGTCAACGTGTATGTTGAGGACTGTGTTCTGCTGACCTCAACAGCGGATGTTGTGGATTGGTGGAGGGAATACTTCGAAGACCTCCTCAATCCTACCAACACGTCTTACTATGAGGAAGCAGTGCCTGGGGAATCTGTGGTGGACTCTCCTATTTCTGGGGCTGAGGTTGCCGAGGTAGTTAAAAATCTCCTCGGTGGCAAGGCTCGGGGGGTGGATGAGACCCGCCCGGAGTTCCTTAAGGCTCTGGATGCTGTGGGGCTGTCTTGGTTGACAAGGCTCTGCAGCATCGCGTGGACATCGGGGGCGGTACCTCTGGATTGGCAGACCGGGGTGTTGGTTCCTCTCTTTAAGAAGGGAAACTGGAGGGTGTGTTCCAACTATCGTGGGATCACACTCCTCAGCCTTCCCGGCAAGGTTTATTCAGGTGTGCTGAATAAACCTCGTATTCAGGAGGAACAGTGTGGTTTTCGTCCTGGTCGTGGACTAGCTTTATACTCTCAGTAAGGTTCTTGAGGATACATGGGAGTTTGCCCAACCAGTCTAAATGTGCTTTGTGGACTTGGAGAAGGCATTGGACTGTGTCCCGCGGGAAGTCCTGTGGGGAGTGCTCAGAGAGTATGGGGTATGGGACTGTCAGTTTGTGACGGTCCGCTCCCTGTATGATCAGTGTCAGAGCTTGGTCCGCATTGCCGGCAGTAAGTCGGACACGTTTCCAGTGAGGGTTGGACCCCGTCAAGGCTGTCCTTTGTCACTGACTCTGTTCATAACTTTTATGGACGGAATTTCTAGGCGCAGTCAGGGTGTTGAGGTGATCCGGTTCGGTGGATGCAGGATTAGGTCTCTGCTTTTTGCAGATTATGTGATCCTGATGGCTTCATCTGGCCAAGATCTTCAGCTCCCACTGGATCGGTTCACAGCCGAGTGTGAAGCGACAGGGATGAGAATCAGCACCTCCAAATCCGAGTACATGGTTCTGGCCCGGAAAAGGGTGGAGTGCCATATCTGCGTTGGGGAGAAGACCCTGCCCCAAGTGGAGGAGTTCAAGTACCTCGGAGTCTTGTTCTCGAATGAGGGAAAAGTGGATCGTGAGATCGACAGGCAGATCGGTGCGGCGTCTTCAGTAATGCGGACACTGTATTGATCCGTTGTGGTGAAGAAGAAGCGGAGCCGTAAGGCAAAGCCCTCAATTTACCGGTCGATCTATGTTCCCATCCTCACCTATGGTCATGAGCTTTGGGTCATGACCGAAAGGATAAGATCACGGGTACAAGCGGCCCAAATGAGTTTCCTCCGCCGTGTGGTGGGTCTCTCCCTTAGAGATAGGGTGAAAAGTTCTGCCATCCGAGAGGAACTCAAAGAAAAGCCGCTTCTCCTCCACATCGAGAGGAGCCAGATGAAATGGTTCGGGCATCTGGTCAGGATGCCACCCGAACGCCTCCCTAGGGAGGTGTTTGGTGCACGTCCAACCAGTAGGAGGCCACGGGGAGGACCCAGGACATGTTGGGAAAACTATGTATCCCGGCTGGCCTGGGAACGCCTCGGGATCCCCCGGGAAGAGCTAGACGAAGTGGCTGGGGAGAGGGAAGTCTGGGCTTCCCTGCTTAGGCTGCTGCCCCCACGACCTGACCTCGGATAAGCGGAAGAAGATGGATGGATATATGTATAACATTTTATTTTATTTTATTTTTTTTGTACCTGTTGTGCCCTTTTTCAACTGTTTTTTGTTCTTCAACTATAAAACTTTTAAGATTTCTTTTGCCAAAGCCTTTTTATCGTTTGTTTGGGAAGTAGTGATCCGGAAAAGTGTGACTGTGCAAAGTACACCGTGCTCCCAGCCTGATACCCTGCCTACCGCATATTCTGTACTCATGCTGGTTCCGTCCCGTGCCGTGGTCCCGCTGGTCCGCATGAGAGGCGAGCGCGCTGATCACCGAGCTAACGTACGTGTCGTTACACAAACGACAGAAGTTGAAAGCCAAAACCCATTTTGCGAATAAAGTCGGCGTTGCAGGCTTGTGTCGACAAAACCAAGACGAGG
Source organism: Nerophis ophidion (assembly GCF_033978795.1). Lineage (NCBI taxonomy): Eukaryota > Metazoa > Chordata > Actinopteri > Syngnathiformes > Syngnathidae > Nerophis > Nerophis ophidion. Next base: position 52,066,351 of record NC_084620.1, on the reverse strand, counting down.
CGTTTTGAGTGACAGACGAGCCAATTTGACGGCGTACATGTAACACTCCATCACTTCCTTGTCTTGCCACAACACAAACCTCTTGCTGATAATAGGAGGGTGGCGACAAGAAGAGACGCACAATGCGCAGCGGCGCCCGCAGACAGACTGACGTGAGATATAATCTGCTCGGCGGAGAACAAGAGGGCGAGGGAGGAAGAAAGGAGGAAGCCTTCACTTCTATTCCAGCCGCAATTTGGAGTGGAAGCTGTCAGCCACAAAGCAGAGACAACAAACTCTTGTGAGGGAGGATATCTTTGCAGCAAGTGCAAAGGGGCGGATGAAAGACGGGGGAAGATGTGCGACGCAAAGTGAGGGAAAGTGGAGCTTAATGTGGATGAATTACAAGGTTGCCGGGGAATCTTTAATGCATGTTTGAAAGGAGGCCGCCGCGCGAAGAAAAGAAGGGAGCGCTGGCAAATGAGCGTAATTAAAACATAATTCCTTGTTTTCATAAAAGGGGAGGCTGCACTCTAAACCCGGCGCAGCTGCTTTTATATCGCCGCCTCTAGCGGCCCTTTCAGGAGGACATCCGGCGCCAACTGTTCCACCGCACTGGGAGCGTTTGCCACGACTTCATCAGTATTTACCTCACCGTTACGACCACACCACATACACTCACCTTCAGGAGGACTGCGAAATGTTTCCTAAAAATACGTATAAAGGTGCCGGTCAACTTGCATCAAGTGCGGCAAAAACCAGTGTTCTGTATAACAGCCAGGACAAAAATAAACATGGGACAGTTGAATAGGTACGCACATTTTGTGCGATACGAGACAAACCGGCCAACGACCCCCCACATATGTTATACCGTCGGAAAGGTCTACTCCGCGCCAATAGGCCGTGTTTTAAGTCGGGAATGTTTCGCGTTACCATGGCGACGCTATTCACGGACAAAACCCAAAGATGGGCCAGTTGAATAGGTACGATACGAGACAAACCGGCCAATGAACCCCCACATATGTTATACCGTCGGAAAGGTCTACTCCGCGCCAATAGGCCGTGTTTTAAGTCGGGAATGTTTCGCGTTACCATGGCGACGCTATTCACGGACAAAACCCAAAGATGGGCCAGTTGAATAGGTACGATACGAGACAAACCGGCCAATGAACCCCCACATATGTTATACCGTCGGAAAGGTCTACTCCGCGCCAATAGGCCGTGTTTTAAGTTGGGAACATTATGTGTTCCCATGGCGACGCTATTCATGGACGGAACCCAAACATGGGACAGTTGAATAGGTACGATACGAGACAAACCGGCCAAGGACCCCCACATATGTTATACCGCCGTGAAAGTCTACTCCGCACCAATAGGCCGTGTTTTAAGTCGGGAATGTTTCGTGTTACCATGGCAATGCTATTCACGGACAAAACTAGAAAAAAATAGGACAATGCCATAGGTACGCACATTTTGTGTTATAAGAGACACACCGGCCAACGAACCCCCACATATGTTATACCGTCGGAAAGGTCTACTCCGCACTAATGGCCATGTTTTAAGTTAAGAATAATTTGTGTTACCATGGCGACGCTATAAAAGACAAAAACAAAAATGGGACAATTGAATTGGTACGCACATTTTGTGCAACACAAGACAAACCGGCAAACGAACCCACACATATGTTATACCGTCGGAAAGGTCTACTCCGCGCCAATAGGCCGTGTTTTAAGTTGGGAACATTTTGTGTTACCATGGCAACGCTATTCACGGAAAAAACTAGAAAAAAACGAGACAATTGAATAGGTACGCACATTTTGTGTAATAAGAGACAAACCGGCCAAGGAACCCCCACATATGTTATACCGTCGGAAAGGTCTACTCCGCGCCAAAAGGCCGTGTTTTAAGTCGGGAATGTTTCGCGTTACCATGGCGACGCTATTCACGGACAAAACCCAAAGATGGAACAGTTGAATAGGTACGCACATTTTGTGCAATACAAGACAAACCGGCCAAGGAACCCCCACATATGTTATACCGTCGGAAAGGTCTACTCCGCGCCAATAGGCCGTGTTTTAAGTTGGGAACGTTTCGTGTTACCATGGCGACGCTATTCATGGGCGGAACCCAAACATGGGACAGTTGAATAGGTACGATACGAGACAAACTGGCCAAGGACCCCCACATATGTTATACCGTCAGAAAGGTCTACTCCCCGCCAATGGCCATGTTTTAAGTTGGGAACAATTTGTGTTACTATGGCGACGCTATTCACGGACAAAACCCAAAGATGGGACAGTTGAATAGGTACGCACATTTTGTGTAATACGAGACAAACCGGCCAACGAACCCCCACATATGTTATACCATCGGAAAGGTCTACTTGGCGCAAATACAACGTGTTTTAAGTTGGTAACATTTCGTGTTACCATGGCAACGCTATTCATGGACAAAAACAAAACATGAGAAAGTGGAATAGGTACGCACATTTTGTGTAATACGAGACAAACCGGCCAAGGACCCCCCACATATGTTATACCGTCGGAAAGGTCTACTCCCCGCCAATAGGCCGTGTTTTAAGTTAGGAATAATTCGTGTTACCATGGCAACGCTATTAAAGGACAAAAACAAAAAATGGGAAAGCTGAATGGGTACGCACATTTTGTTTAATTCGGGCGAACCGGCCAAGGACCCCCACATATGTTATACCGTCGGAAATGTCTACTCCGCGCCAATAGGCCATGTTTTAAGTTGGGAACGTTTCGTGTTACCATGGCATCGCTATTCACGGACAAAACTAGAAAAAAACGAGACAATTGAATAGGTACGCACATTTTGTGTAATACAAGACAAACCGGCCAAGGAACCCCCACATATGTTATACCGTCGGAAAAGTCTACTCCGCGCCAATAGGCCGTGTTTTAAGTTGGGAATGTTTCGTGTTACCATGGCGACGCTATTCATGGACGGAACCCAAACATGGGACAGTTGAATAGGTACGATACGAGACAAACTGGCCAAGGACCCCCACATATGTTATACCGTCGGAAAGGTCTACTCCCCGCCAATGGCCATGTTTTAAGTTGGGAACAATTTGTGTTACTATGGCGACGCTATTCACGGACAAAACCCAAAGATGGGACAGTTGAATAGGTACGCACATTTTGTGTAATACGAGACAAACCGGCCAAAGGACCCCCACATATGTTATACCGTCGGAAAGGTCTACTCCGCGCCAAAAGGCCGTGTTTTAAGTTGGGAACATTTTGTGTTCCCATGGCGACGCTATTCATGGACGGAACCCAAACATGGGACAGTTGAATAGGTACGATACGAGACAAACCGGCCAAGGACCCCCACATATGTTATACCGTCGGAAAGGTCTACTCCCCGCCAATAGGCCGTGTTTTAAGTTGGGAATAATTCGTGTTACCATGGCAACGCTATTTACGGACAAAACTAGAAAAAAATGGGACAATGCAATAGGTACGCACATTTTGTGTAATACGAGACAAACCGGCCAACGAACCCCCACATATGTTATACCATCGGAAAGGTCTACTTGCCGCAAATACACCGTGTTTTAAGTTGGTAACATTTCGTGTTACCATGGCAACGCTATTCAAGGACAAAAACAAAAAATGGGAAAGTGGAATAGGTACGCACATTTTGTGTAATACGAGACAAACCGGCCAAGGACCCCCCACATATGTTATACCGTCGGAAAGGTCTACTCCCCGCCAATAGGCCGTGTTTTAAGTTAGGAATAATTCGTGTTACCATGGCAACGCTATTAAAGGACAAAAACAAAAAATGGGAAAGCTGAATGGGTACGCACATTTTGTTTAATTCGGGCAAACCGGCCAAGGACCCCCACATATGTTATACCGTCGGAAATGTCTACTCCGCGCCAATAGGCCATGTTTTAAGTTGGGAACGTTTTGTGTTACCATGGCAACGCTATTCACGGACAAAACTAGAAAAAAACGAGACAATTGAATAGGTACGCACATTTTGTGTAATACGAGACAAAGCGGCCAAGGAACCCCCACGTATGTTATACCTTCGGAAAGGTCTACTCCCCGCCAATAGGCCGTGTTTTAAGTTAGGAATAATTCGTGTTACCATGGCAACACTATTCACGGACAAAACTAGAAAAAAAACTAGACAATTGAATAGGTACCCACATTTTGTGTAACACGAGACAAACCGGCCAAGGAACCCCCACATATGTTATACCGCCGTAAAGGTCTACTCCGCGCCAATAGGTTGTGTTTTAAGTTGGGAATGTTTCGTGTTACCATGGCAACGCTATTCATGGACAAAACAAAAATGGGACAGTTGAATAAGGGCGCACATTTTGTGCGACACGAGACAAACCGGCCAAGGAACCCCCACATATGTTATACCGTCGGAAAGGTCTACTCCGCGTCAATGGACGTGTTTCAAGTTGGGAACTTTTGTGTTCCCCTGGCAACGATGTTAAAAGACAAAACCAAAAACGGGACAGTTGAATAGGTACGCACATTTTGCGCGATACGAGACAAACCGGCCAACGAACCCCCACATATGTTATACCGTCAGAAAGGTCTACTCCCCGCCAATAGGCCGTGTTTTAAGTTAGGAATAATTCGTGTTACCATGGCAACGCTATTAAAGGACAAAAAAAAAAAATGGGAAAGCTGAATGGGTACGCACATTTTGTTTAATTCGGGCAAACCGGCCAAGGACCCCCACATATGTTATACCGTCGGAAATGTCTACTCCGCGCCAATGGACGTGTTTTAAGTTGGTAACATTTCGTGTTACCATGGCAACGCTATTCATGGACAAAAACAAAAAATGGGAAAGTGGAATAGGTACGCACATTTTGTGTAATACGAGACAAACCGGCCAAGGAACCCCCACATATGTTATACCGTCGGAAAGGTCTACTCCGCGCCAATACACCGTGTTATAAGTTAGGAACATTTCGTGTTACCATGGCAACGCTATTAAAGGACAGAAACAAAAAATGGGGAAGTTGAATAGGTACGCACATTTTGTGTAATACGGGCGAACTGGCCAAGGAACCCTCACATATGTTATACCGTCAGAAAGGTCTACTCCGCGCCTATAAGCCGTGTTTTAAGTCGGGAATGTTTCTTGTTACCATGGCAATGCTATTCATGGACAAAACTGTAAAAAAAAATGGGACAATGCAATAGGTATGCACATTTTGTATATATATATATATATATGTATATATATAGCAAGATGGCGGCGCCCGGACGGGCTGCGACACTGCGGTGCTCTTGCTAAAGATGGAACATTTGGCGGAAATGCCGGACAGTTCTGCAGACTTCATGGCTGGCTCGCATCGTGGTCACTCCGTGATCACGTACGACCGCCAGACACTTCTGGATATGGACATATCGGGCCGTTTTGGACTGATAGACGCGGGCTTGCTAAACATGCTAACTAGCATGGGAATACGTCGGCGGCTACATCCAGCGGCCTGTGAAGCAGCCGAGTCTAGTAGCAGCGGGGGCCGTCTACGGAGCAGACGCCAGCGGTGTGATCGGAAACGCGGATGCCGAGCGGGGCTTAAAACAAAGCAGAAGGCTAATCCCCACAGAACACCACTTCCCTCCATTCTGAAGACGGATTTAGATGAAAGATGCGAGACTACTGGTCTGGGTAAGGAGTCTGTTAAATTAGAACAAGTTTTTTCTGCTTTGAGTGTTTCAGAGTTGGACATGTGTTTTACCGAGGTGACTAACTATGATGCGTGCAGTTTATCAAAGCAACAAACAAACAATCGAAAAATCCCCGTTACTGAGGTGGCTAACCATGATGCGTGCAGTTTATCAAAGCAACAATCAAACAATCGGAATATTCCCGTCGTATCAATTCCTAGATATGGTCGTAATTATACTGAACGCACTGGGCATAATAAACACAACATTCTTAATATTGCTACTACGGATAATTTGATCAACAATTCCCTAAAACAGCCCACAACCTATAATATAGGTTTTTTAAACATAAGATCATTGTCTCCCAAAACGTTGTTAGTTAATGATATTATCAGAGACAACAATCTTAACGTCATCGGTCTCAGTGAAACCTGGCTTAAACCAAATGACTTTTTTGCGCTAAATGAGGCATGTCCTCCTAACTTTACACATGCGCATATTGCCCGTCCGCTTAAAAGGGGTGGGGGGGTCGCACTAATATACAACGAAAACTTTAACCTTAGTCCTAACATAAATAATAAATATAAATCGTTTGAGGTGCTTACTATGAGGTCTGTCACACCGCTGCCTCTACACCTGGCTGTTATCTACCGCCCCCCAGGGCCCTATTCGGACTTTATCAATGAATTCTCAGAGTTCGTTGCTGATCTAGTGACACACGCCGATAATATAATCATAATGGGGGACTTTAATATCCATATGAATACCCCATCGGACCCACCGTGCGTAGCGCTCCAGACTATAATTGATAGCTGTGGTCTCACACAAATAATAAATGAACCCACGCATCGCAACGGTAATACGATAGACCTAGTGCTTGTCAGGGGTATCACCGCTTCCAAAGTTTACGATACTCCCGTATACTAAAGTATTGTCCGATCATTACCTTATAAAATTCGAGGTTCAGACGCATGTTCGTCAAACTATAGCAGCCGCAACATTAATACGGCCACAACGACAACTCTTGCTGACCTACTGCCCTCGGTAATGGCACCATTCCCAAAATATGTGGGCTCTATTGATAACCTCACTAACAACTTTAACGACGCCCTGCGCGAAACCATTGATAACATAGCACCGCTAAAATTAAAAAAGGCTCCAAAAAAGCGCACCCCGTGGTTTACAGAAGAAACTAGAGCTCAGAAAAATTATGCAGAAAGCTGGAACGCAAATGGCGCACGACTAAACTTGAGGTGCACCATCAAGCATGGAGTGATGGTTTAATAACTTATAAACGCATGCTTACCTTAGCTAAAGCTAATTATTACTCAAATCTCATCCACCGTAATAAAAACGATCCTAAATTTTTGTTTAGTACGGTAGCATTGCTAACCCAACAAGGGACTCCTTCCAGTAGCTCCACCCACTCAGCTGATGACTTTATGCAATTCTTTAGTAAGAAAATTGAAGTCATTAGAAAGGAGATTAAAGACAATGCGTCCCAGCTACAACGGGGTTCTATTAACACTGACACGATTGTATATACGGCGGATACTGCCCTCCAAAATAGTTTCTCTCGTTTTGAGGAAATAACATTAGAGGAATTGTTACAACGTGTAAATGGAATAAAACAAACGACATGTTTACTTGACCCGCTTCCTGGGAAACTGATAAAGGAGCTCTTTGTATTATTAGGTCCATCAGTGCTAAATATTATAAACTTATCACTTTCCTCGGGCACTGTTCCCCTAGCATTCAAAAAAGCGGTTATTCATCCTCTTCTTAAAAGACCTAACCTCGATCCTGACCTCATGGTAAACTACCGACCGGTGTCTCACCTTCCCTTTATTTCAAAAATCCCCGAAAAAATTGTTGCGGAGCAGTTAAATGAACACTTAGCGTCTAACAATCTATGTGAAACCTTTCAATCCGGTTTCAGGGCAAATCACTCGACGGAGACAGCCCTCGCAAAAATGACTAATGATCTATTGCTAACGATGGATTCTTATGCGTCATCTATGTTGCTGCTCCTCGATCTTAGCGCTGCTTTCGATACTGTCGATCATAATATTTTATTAGAACGTATCAAAACACGAATTGGTATGTCAGACTTAGCCCTGTCTTGGTTTAACTCTTATCTTACTGATAGGATGCAGTGTGTCTCCCATAACAATGTGACCTCGGACTACGTTAAGGTAACGTGTGGAGTTCCCCAGGGTTCGGTCCTTGGCCCTGCACTCTTCAGCATCTACATGCTCCCGCTAGGTGACATCATACGCAAATACGGTGTTAGCTTTCACTGTTATGCTGATGACACCCAACTTTACATGCCCCCAAAGCTGACCAACACGCCGGATTGTAGTCAGCTGGAGGCGTGTCTTAATGAAATTAAACAATGGATGTCCGCTAACTTTTTGCAACTCAACGCCAAAAAAACGGAAATGCTGATTATCGGTCCTGCTAGACACCGAACTCTATTTAATAATACAACTCTAACATTTGACAACCAAACAATTAAACAAGGCGACACGGTAAAGAATCTGGGTATTATCTTCGACCCAACTCTCTCCTTTGAGGCACACATTAAAAGCGTTACTAAAACGGCCTTCTTTCATCTCCGCAACATCGCTAAAATTCGCTCCATTCTGTCCACTAAAGACGCTGAGATCATTATCCATGCGTTTGTTACGTCTCGCCTCGACTACTGTAACGTATTATTTTCGGGTCTCCCCATGTCTAGCATTAAAAGATTACAGTTGGTACAAAATGCGGCTGCTAGACTTTTGACAAGAACAAGAAAGTTTGATCACATTACGCCTGTACTGGCTCACCTGCACTGGCTTCCTGTGCACTTAAGATGTGACTTTAAGGTTTTACTACTTACGTATAAAATACTACACGGTCTAGCTCCATCCTATCTTGCCGATTGTATTGTACCATATGTCCCGGCAAGAAATCTGCGTTCAAAGGACTCCGGCTTATTAGTGATCCCCAAAGCCCAAAAAAAGTCTGCGGGCTGTAGAGCTTTTTCATTTCGGGCTCCAGTACTCTGGAATGCCCTCCCGGTAACAGTTCGAGATGCTACCTCAGTAGAAGCATTTAAGTCTCACCTTAAAACTCATTTGTATACTCTAGCCTTTAAATAGACTCCCTTTTTAGACCAGTTGATCTGCCGTTTCTTTTCTTTTTCTTCTATGTCCCACTCTCCTTTGTGGAGGGAGTCCGGTCCGATCCGGTGGCAATGTACTGCTCGCCTGTGTATCGGCTGGGGACATCTCTGCGCTGCTGATCAGCCTCCGCTTGGGATGGTTTCCTGCTGGCTCCGCTGTGAACGGGACTCTCGCTGCTGTGTTGGATCCGCTTTGGACTGGACTCTCGCGACTGAGTTGGATCCATTATGGATTGATCTTTCACAGTATCATGTTTTCATATGTTCTCATAGTCATCAGTATCATCAGTATCACAGTATCACGTTCTCATAGTCATTATTGTCACCGATGTCCCACTGGGTGTGAGTTTTCCTTGCCCGAGGATGTCGTAGTGGTTTGTGCAGCCCTTTGAGACACTAGTGATTTAGGGCTATATAAGTAAACATTGATTGATTGATTGATAGTAAAGGTGTTAGCATATTTGCTAATGCTAACATGGCTAGCTTCATTGTATTATGATAGCACGTACAAATATGCATGCAAACACTCCTACAGACATTGCACATGGGACGGTTTAGGGAATAGGAATTGTTTTAGTTATATTGTAAAACTTAAAAACTTTGCTTGGAGTTATGAATGAAGAATCCACATGGCTAGAAGACACTTGTACTTCCGGTTCAAAGGAAATGCTGTAGACGTTAACCCCGCAGCACCTGCAGTCAGTCAACTCATCCAAAAGATGGTGCCGTGGCACAAACAATAACGGACCTTTTCAGTGTCTCTGTCGGTGTTGAAAACTATTTGTTGAAAGCAAAATCCCCACCTAGTACCAACCTTGTCACGTCCGTTGTGTCCTGAGCAAGACACTTCACCCTTGCTCCTGATGGGTGCTGGTTAGCGCCTTGCATGGCAGCTCTCTCCATCAGTGTGTGAATGTGTGTGTGAATGGGTGAATGTGGAAGTAGTGTCAAAGCGCTTTGAGTACCTTGAAGGTAGAAAAGCGCTATACAAGTACAACCCATTTATCATTTATTTATTTATTCGTGTTACCATGGCAATGCTATTCACGGACAAAACTTGAAAACAATGGGACAATGCAATAGGTATGGCCATTTTATGTAATACGAGACAAACCAGCCAAGGCAGCCCCACATGTGTTATACCGTCGGAAAGGTCTACTCCGCGCCAATAGGCCGTGTTTTAAGTTGGGAACGTTTTGTGTTACCATGGCTACGCTATTCACGGACAAAACTAGAACAACCGAGACCATTGAATAGGTACGCACATTTTGTGTAATACGAGACAAACCGGCCAACGAACCCCCACATAAGTTATACCGTCGGAAAGGTCTACTCCGCGCCAATGGCTTTGTTTTAAGTTGGGAACTTTCGTGTTACCATGGCAACGATATTAAAAGACAAAAACGAAAATGGGACAATTGAATTGGTACGCATATTTTGTGCAATACAAGACAAACCGGCCAACAACCCCCCACATATGTTATACCGTCGGAAAGGTCTACTCCGCGCCAATAGGCCGTGTTTTAAGTTGGGAACGTTTTGCGTTACCATGGCAACGCTAATCACCGACAAAACGCAAAAATGGTACAATTGAATAAGTACGCACATTTTGTGCGACACGAGACAAACCGGGCAAGGAACCCCCACATATGTTATACCGTCGGAAAGGTCTACTCCACGCCAATAGGCCATGTTTCAAGTTGGGACATATCGTGTTACCATGGCGACGCTATACACAACTTTAACAAAAAAAGGCGCCAATTTTTTTGCATACATGGGCCAATTGAATGGGTACGCCCGTGCTAACATTAGCCAGTTAACTTTTTGCGCTACTTTTGCAACCGTTTACATCAGAGTCATATAACTCGGTATGTGACATTTGTTACCTGTTAGCGTGCAAACAATAGCACGCTGGCAAGCTAACTTAAACATGCTAAGTTTTTCATCTAATTATAAAATATTGTTCTCTTTTTTCTCAGCCTTACACCTTTGAGTCATATATTTTGGGATATGAAACATGCTAACTGTTATCATGCTACTGTTTGCAAACATGCTAAATTTCAGCATAAGCATGCTAGCATTTTAGGTTAGCTGTGTAGCTCATGTTGTACTGTTACACCTAAAAAGCTCGGATTCAGACACTCAGCACCATTTACTACGTACGGCGGCTTCCGGCAAAGTGGATGGTGAGATCGGTGCGGCGTCTTCAGTAATGCGGACGCTGTATCGATCCCTTGTGGTGAATAAGGAGCTGAGCCGGAAGGCAAAGCTCTCAATTCACCGGTCGACCTACGTTCCCATCCTCAACTATGTCATGAGCTTTGGGTTATGACCGAAAGGACAAGATCACCAAATGAGTTTGGGTCTCTCCCTTAGAGATAGGGTGAGAAGCTCTGCCATCCGGGAGGAGCTCAAAGTAAAGCCGCTGCTCCTCCACAAGGAGAGGAGCCAGATGAGGTGGTTTGGGCATCTGCTCAGGATGCCACCCGACCGGTAGGAGGCCACGGGGAAGACCCAGGACACGTTGGGAGGACTATGTCTCACGGCTGGCCTGGGAACGCCTCGGGATCCCCGGGAGGAGCTGTCTCCCAAGCCTCAGCTTCGTCACTGACTTCATGACATTTGCAGCTGATATATCCTGCTAGGAAATAGAATTCATAATGCCTTGAACGCGCTGGAGATTCCCGGTACCTGAGGCAGAGAAACAGCCCCAGAGCATGATTGACCCCCCACCATGCTTAACAGTAGGCAAGGTGTTCTTCTCTCAGTAAGCTTAATTTTTTCCTCCTCCAGACATAACGTTGATTCATAGGCCCAAAGAGTTCCACTTTTGTCTCATCACTCCATAGAACAGTTTCCCAAAACCTTTGGGGTTTGTCCAGAGGATTTTTGGCATACTGGAGTCAATTTTCTTGTGCCTGGTAGTCAGAAGTGGAGTGCGCCTGGGAGTTCTGGCATGGAGGCCTTTATCTCCTAGTGTGCGCTTTATTGTCTGGGACGAAACCTGCATTCCCCCCTCTGCAATGTCCTGTTGTAGTTCCTCAGCTGTTACCCGGGGGTTTTTCACCACTGTACTCACACAGCATCCTCTTTCTACCACGCCCAGGTAGTGTTTCCACTGTGCCTTTAGCTTTAAACTTGCGAATTATGCTCCCAACTGTGTCTCTTGGAATGTGTAATGTCTTTGCTATTTTCTTATATCCATATCCTTTCTTATGAAGAGAAATGACCTCCTCTCTTGACTTCTTTGACCACTCCCTGGACTTCACCATGTTGCAAATACACCATTGACCATCTACAAGAAGCTGAGCGTCACAGTCTTTTTCAATCAGTTTTATTGTTGCTCGTTGTGGTTCTAATCACATCTACAGGTGTTTTCAACACCTGATTGAAAAGACCTTATTCAAATTCTGTTCTTAAGAGTTATGATCTTCAAGGGGTTGAATAATTTTGTCAATGAGATATTAAGAGAAATGCCACTGTTTGGTATGTTACAAAATATAATGTAATTCAAGTTGCATTTGTCTATTTAATGCATCTTTATTTGATATGACTATAAACAAAATACGGAATAAATGTCCTACTTGCTAAAACACCAAAATTGTGTGGGGGTTGAATAATTTTTATCTCAACTGTAATTAGGAGTCTTTGTTTGTTTGCTTACTACTAAAAGACAAGTTGTCTAGTATGTTCAACATTTTATTGAAGGACTAAATGACAATAATAAAAATATGTTTCATGTACACTAACATTTTTTTTTGCTCAAATAAAGATAACAACATTTTTGGGGGGGTTCCTTTTTTTAGAAAAGTATCTAAAAGTACTGGTACCAAAATATTGGTATCGAGACAACCCTAGTGTGATGTATTACTAATTCCATTTTGCATGGACCCTTATTTATTTTTTTTATTTTTTTTGGAAGGAGGTTAAAAAAATGTACTAAAATCCCGCGGCCCAGCAGATTAATGAGGTAAACGTAATGATCTGCGATGATCAAAGACGATCAGAGTTAGGCAAAGTATAGTCAGCAATTAGTCAAACAGGCGCAGGAAAAAAAGGGGACTAAAATATGCACCACCCCGCTTGATGAAAAGACAAGGTCAGAGAGAATGGACTCATTTCACAAATGAAAGGCCGCGCGCCAGACAAGACACGGCGTGTGTTCTTAATAAAAAAGGGGGGCGGGGAGGGTAGCGTGTGCAGCCAGGGGGGGGCGTTGTTTACATTTCCCCCGTGCCTATGAGCAGAGCCAGGTCCCAGCAGAGAGACACCGGCTTCACTTTGATAACAATAATAAGGTAACTCATCATACTGGCACAATGCATGTTTGATCCAGCTTGTTAGAGAAGAAGTCTTCAAACAAAAGTTGGGAAACCGATGCCCACTTTTCTCGTTCATTAGGGGAGCGTCCTGTAAAAAACTTGTGTCGAAACAGATCCTGTAAAGTAATTTTGTCGAAATATAAACACCAAAACTTCAGAAATTACTAGCTCTTGCCTTTGTTTTGTTTGAGGAAATAAACACAAGTTTATTATCTATTTACACACACCATAAACTCAAGTATTTTTTTTACCTAAGCTTTGAACCCAGAGGCTCAAAATAGTAAATACCCTGATAGTTTTCATTAAAGCCATGCAGACATTGAACAAGAATGACAAACACATTTCGGGTGAACATCCACACCGTAACACTACAGAACAAATACCCAGAACCCCTTGCAGCACTAACTTTTCCGGGAAACCAGTGTGGCTAATTTATGGATTTTTCCTTATGAACAACTTTAGCACTGTTACAAATATGCGCCACACTGTGAACCCACACCAAACAAGAATGACAAACACATTTCGGGTGAACATCCACACCGTAACACAACAGAACAAAGACCCAGAACCCCTTGCAGCACTAACGTTTCCGGGAAACCAGTGTGGCTAATTTATAGATTTTTCCGTATAAACAACTTTAGCACTGTTACAAATATGCGCCACACTGTGAACCCACACCAAAAAAGAATGACAAACACATTTCGGGTGAATATCCACACCGTAACACAACAGAACAAATACCCAGAACCCCTTGCAGCACTAACTTTTCCGGGAAAACAGTGTGGCTAATTTATGGATTTTTCCGTTTAAACAACTTTACCACTGTTACAAATATGCGCCACACTGTGAACCCACACCAGACAAGAATGACAAACACATTTCGGGTGAACATCCACACCGTAGCACAACAGAACAAATACCCAGAACCCCTTGCAGCACTAACTTTTCCGGGAAACCAGTGTGGCTAATTTATGAATTTTTCGTCACTGACGGCCATAAAGCAAATAGTTTTTATTAAAGCCATGCAGACGCTGAAATGGCGTGTTATCGTTTGTGCTTTAGTGCTGTCAGGCTTGGAATAAGGAGTGGACTCAGATGCAAGGATGAGGTTCTAATCAAGCTTTTATTTTGAAATAAAAGCTATTTTGAAACTGTTACAAATATGCGCCACACTGTGAACCCACACCAAACAAGAATGACAAGCACATTTCGGGTGAACATCCGCACCGTAACACAACAGAACAAATACCCAGAACCCCTTGCAGCACTAACTTTTCCGGGAAACCAGTGTGGCTAATTTATGAATTTTTCCGTATAAACAACTTTAGCACTGTTACAAATATGCGCCACACTGTGAACCCACACCAAACAAGAATGACAAACACATTTCGGGTGAACATCCACACCGTAACACAACAAAACAAATACCCAGAACCCCTTGCAGCACTAACTTTTCCGGGAAACCAGTGTGGCTAATTTATGGACTTTTCCGTATAAACAACTTTAGCACTGTTACAAATATGCGCCACACTGTGAACCCACTCCAAACAAGAATGACAAACACATTTCGGGTGAACATCCACACCGTAACACAACAGAACGAATACCCAGAACCCCTTGCAGCACTAACTTTTCCGGGAAACCAGTGTGGCTAATTTATGGATTTTTCCTCACTGACGGCCATAAAGAAAATAGTTTTCATTAAAGCCATGCAGACACTGAAATGGCGTGTTATCGTTTGTGCTTTAGTGCTGTCAGGCTTGGAATAAGGAGTGGACTCGGATGCAAGGATGAGGTTCTAATCAAGCTTTTATTTTGAAATAAAAGCTATTTTGAAACTGTTACAAATATGCGCCACACTGTGAACCCACACCAAACAAGAATGACAAACACATTTCGGGTGAACATCCATACCATAACACAACAGAATAAATACCCAGAACCCCTTGCAGCACCAACTTTTCCGGGAAACCAGTGTGGCTAATTTATGGATTTTTCCGTATAAACAACTTTAGCACTGTTACAAATATGCGCCACACTGTGAACCCACACCAAACAAGAATGACAAACACATTTCGGGTGAACATCCACACCGTAACACTACAGAACAAATACCCAGAACCCCTTGCAGCACTAACTTTTCCGGGAAACCAGTGTGGCTAATTTATGGATTTTTCCGTATGAACAACTTTAGCACTGTTACAAATATGCGCCACACTGTGAACCCACACCAAACAAGAATGACAAACACATTTCGGGTGAACATCCACACCGTAACACAACAGAACAAATACCCAGAACTCCTTGCAGCACTAACTTTTCCGGGAAACCAGTGTGGCTAATTTATAGATGTTTCCGTATAAACAACTTTAGCACTGTTACAAATATGCGCCACACTGTGAACCCACACCAAAAAAGAATGACAAACACATTTCGGGTGAATATCCACACCGTAACACAACAGAACAAATACCCAGAACCCCTTGCAGCACTAAGTTTTCCGGGAAAACAGTGTGGCTAATTTATGGATTTTTCCGTTTAAACAACTTTAGCACTGTTATAAATATGCGCCACACTGTGAACCCACACCAGACAAGAATGACAAACACATTTCGGGTGAACATCCACACCGTAACACAACAGAACAAATACCCAGAACCCCTTGCAGCACTAACTTTTCTGGGAAACCAGTGTGGCTAATTTATGAATTTTTCGTCACTGACGGCCATAAAGCAAATAGTTTTCATTAAAGCCATGCAGACGCTGAAATGGCGTGTTATCGTTTGTGCTTTAGTGCTGTCAGGCTTGGAATAAGGAGTGGACTCAGATGCAAGGATGAGGTTCTAATCAAGCTTTTATTTTGAAATAAAAGCTATTTTGAAACTGTTACAAATATGCGCCACACTGTGAACCCACACCAAACAAGAATGACAAGCACATTTCGGGTGAACATCCGCACCGTAACACAACAGAACAAATACCCAGAACCCCTTGCAGCACTAACTTTTCCGGGAAACCAGTGTGGCTAATTTATGAATTTTTCCGTATAAACAACTTTAGCACTGTTACAAATATGCGCCACACTGTGAACCCACACCAAACAAGAATGACAAACACATTTCGGGTGAACATCCACACCGTAACACAACAAAACAAATACCCAGAACCCCTTGCAGCACTAACTTTTCCGGGAAACCAATGTGGCTAATTTATGGACTTTTCCGTATAAACAACTTTAGCACTGTTACAAATATGCACCACACTGTGAACCCACTCCAAACAAGAATGACAAACACATTTCGGGTGAACATCCACACCGTAACACAACAGAACAAATACCCAGAATCCCTTGCAGCACTAACTTTTCCGGGAAACCAGTGTGGCTAATTTATGGATTTTTCCTCACTGACGGCCATAAAGAAAATAGTTTTCATTAAAGCCATGCAGACACTGAAATGGCGTGTTATCGTTTGTGCTTTAGTGCTGTCAGGCTTGGAATAAGGAGTGGACTCAGATGCAAGGATGAGGTTCTAATCAAGCTTTTATTTTGAAATAAAAGCTATTTTGAAACTGTTACAAATATGCGCCACACTGTGAACCCACACCAAACAAGAATGACAAACACATTTCGGGTGAACATCCGCACCGTAACACAACAGAACAAATACCCAGAACCCCTTGCAGGACTAACTTTTCCGGGAAACCAGTGTGGCTAATTTATGGATTTTTCCGTATAAACAACTTTAGCACTGTTACAAATATGCGCCACACTGTGAACCCACACCAAACAAGAATGACAAACACATTTCGGGTGAACATCCACACCGTAACACAGGGGTAGGGAACCTATGGCTCTAGAGCCAGATGTGGCTCTTTTGATGACTGCATCCGGCTCTCGGATAAATCTTAGCTCACATTGCTTAACACGATAAGTAATGAATAATTCCGCTGGTAATCACAGTGTTAAAAATAATATTCAAATTATAAAACATTCTCATGCATTTTAATCCAACCATCCGTTTTCTATCTCACCTGTTCAAGATGTCGCATTAATGGTAAAAAGTATTATATTTATTATTGGTTAACTTTAGAATAACAATGTTATTAAAAGAATAAGAGACTTATTATACTCTAAAAATGTTGGTCTGACTTAAAAATGCACATATTTAGTTGTATTCAGTGTTAAAAAAAATATTATATGGCTCTCACGGAAATACATTTTGAAATATTTGGCTTTCATGGCTCTCTCAGCCAAAAAGGTTCCTGACCCCTGCCGTAACACAACAGAACAAATACCCAGAACCCCTTGCAGCACTAACTCTTCCGGGAAACTTCCAGCAAACTGAGCAATAATTAACGTTTTATTCATGCATTTTCTCTTGCTAATTCAAGGCTTGAATGTTTGGTTTGTTCATTATTGTTATTTTATTTTCAAATGTATTATTAGCCTGTGGAAAAAAATTGATATTTACCTCAGAAGATTGCAAGTAGAAAAAAAATACATTTTTATTTAAATGTTATTTGATATGCCATTGATATTTTTTTTTTTTATTATTATTATTATTATTTGAAACTGGATTTTGCATGTCACTAAAGTTATATAAGCCTTGCTTGTTCAATATTTAATGCAAAACTTGTTTGAGTCCTTATTAAAAGGTTCATTTGTTCAACCTTTGTTCAGTTTAAAATTTTGGCCCACTCTGTATTTGAGTTTGACACACCTGCCTTAGAATGAAATAATCTAAGTGGACTCTTAGAGTCTCAATAATGTTATCGTAACAAAAAAAAAAAAAAATTGTATATACTTTTCCTCGTTTTGAACATTTTGCCCGGTAAAACTGCCACGACTT
>NC_084620.1:51995853-52043353 GCF_033978795.1 Nerophis ophidion | reverse complement strand
TGAATATTCAGTGCAAAAAAAAATGTGGCTGTAAAATTTCTATGTGAGAAAAATGTTGTGTATAAAAGTTAAATGGGTAAAAATTCAGAGTGTAAAAATATTTTTGAATTTCATTGAAAAAAAATAATCAAATGCATAAAAATCAAGTGTGAAAAATTATGTGTAAAGACAAAATCAGTGTGTAAAAATCTAGTGTGTAAAAAAAATCAATTTCATTGAACAAATATATTTGAGCTAAAAATTAGTGTACAAAAAGTAAGTGTAAAAAAACTTGTGATTTAAAAAAAATCAGAGTAAACATTATTTTTCAGTTTTGTTGAACATAAATATTTGGGCAAAATTAGATTTTAAAAATTCAGTTTGTTACAATAAAATATTTTAAAATTCAGGGTGTAAAAATTCAGAGTAAACATTATTTTTCAGTTTAGTTGAACATAAATATTTGGGCAAAATCAGATTTTAAAAGTCTCGTTTGTTACAATAAAATATCTAAAAATTCAGGGAGTAAAAATTCAGAGTGAACATTATTTTTCAGTTTTGTTGAACTTAAATATTTGGGCAAAATTAGATTTAAAAAATTCAGTTTGTTACAATAAAATATTTTAAAATTCAGAGTGTAAAAATTCAGAGTAAACATTATTTTTCAGTTTTGTTGAACATAAATATCTGGGCAAAATCAGTTTTTAAAAGTCCCGTTTGTTACAATAAAATATTTAAAAATTCAGGGAGTAAAAATTCAGAGTAAACATTATTTTTCAGTTTTGTTGAACACAAATATTTGGGCAGAATCAGATTTTCAAAGTTCCATTTGTTACAATAAAATATTTAAAAATTCAGGGAGTAAAAATTCAGAGTAAACATTATTTTTCAGTTTTGTTGAACACAAATATTTGGGCAAAATCAGATTTTCAAAGTTCCATTTGTTACAATAAAATATTTTAAAATCAGGGTGTAAAAATTCGGGGTAAATATTATTTTTTAGTTTTGTTGAATATAAATATTTGGGCCAAATAAGATTTTGAAAGTTCAGTTTGTTAAAATACAATGTTTTAAAAACCAGTGTGTAAAAATTCAGATTTAAAAAAAATATATTTTTCAATTTCATTGAACAAAAATATTTCAGCAAAATCTGTGTTTTTAAAAATTATGTTTGTTAAAATACAATGTTGTAAAATTCAGCGTGTATAAATTCAACAGTAAACATTATTTTTCAGTTTTGTTGAACATAAATATTTGGGCAAAATTAAATTTTAAAAGTTCCGTTTGTTAAAATACAATGTTTTTAAATTCAGTGTGTAAAAATCAAGTATCGGTTAATTCAAAACTTCTGAAAATTAAGACTGACGCAACGGCTCGTGTCTCATAAGAAGCCCATGAGGTCGACTTTTGAAGCGGCGAATATGTCCGCACTGAATTTTTTTACGTTGAATTTTTATACTTGGATTATTTTTGCTATGAATAAATTAAACAAACTGAATTTGTAAACACACATTTTGCTCACAATTTTTTTTTTTATTCAATGTAATTGTCAGCACCATTTGGTGTAAAAAAACAACAAAGCAAAACACAAAATATTCAGTTACACAAAAGCAGTGTCCTGTCGTAATAAAGACACCAATTGTACACTTTTAGTGCTTGTTGTGTTGTGTTGTGTTGTGTTGTGTTGTGTTGTGTAGTGTAGTTTAGTAATAGAAGAAGTACAACACCTGTCTTTTTCTTCCAACAGATGGCGGCAGAAGAAGAAGACAAGGACGCGCTCCAGCAATCCCCCACATGTTTACCACTTTGTTTACCAATTTTTTTACCCCTGTGTTTACCACTGTGTTTACTACTGTGTTTACCACTTTGTTTACCACTTTGCTTACAACTGTGCTTACCACTGTGTTTACCACTGTGTCTACCACTGTGTCTACCACTTTGCTTACCACTTTGCTTACCACTGTGTTGACCACTTTGTTTACCACTGTGCTTACCACTGTGTTTACTTCGCGTACCACTTTGTGTACCACTGTGTTGACCACTGTGTTTACCACTGTGTTGACCACTTTGTTTACCAATGTGTTTACCAATTTGTTTACCACTTTGCTTACCACTGTGTTGATCACTTTGTTTACCACTGTGTTTACCACCTTATTGACCACTTTGTTTACCACTGTGTTGACCAATTTGTTTACCACTGTGCTTACCACTTTGTTTACCACTTTGTTTACCACTGTGTAGACCACTTTCGCTTACCAATTTGCTTACCACTTTGTTTACCACTTTTGCTTACCAATTTGCTTACCACTTTGTTTACCACTGTGTTTACCACTTTGTTTACCACTATGCTTACCACTTTGCTTACCACTTTGCTTACCACTTTGCTTACAGCTGTGTTGACCACTTTGTTTACCACTTTTTTACCACTGTGTTTACCACTTTTTTACCACTGTGTTTACCACTTTGCTTACCACTTTGCTAACCACTGTGTTGACCACTGTGCTTACCATTGTGTTTACCACTTTGTTGACCAATTTGTTTAGCACTGTGTTTAGCACTGTGTTTACCACTGTGCTGACCATTGTGTTGACCACTGTGCTTACCATTGTGTTTACCACTTTGTTGACCACTTTGCTTACCACTGTGTAGACCACTTTGCTTACCACTGTGTTTTCCACTTTGCTTATCACTGTGTTGACCACGGTGCTTACCACTTTGTTTACCACTTCGTTTACCACTTTGCTTACCACTTTGCTTACCACTTTGTTTACCACGTTACTTACCACTTTGCTTACCACTTTGTTTACCACTTTGTTTACACTTTGTTTACCAATTTGTTTACATCTGTGTTTACCACTTTGTTTACCACTGTGTTTACCACTTTGTTTACCACTGTGTTTACCACTTTGTTTACCACATTGTTTACCACTTTGCTTACCACTTTGTTTACCACTTTGTTTACCACTGTGTTTACCACTTTGCTTACAACTTTGCCTACCACTTTTTTTTACCACTGTGTTCCAGACCGACAGCCTTTGAAGAGGTGACACCTGGCGTGTGAGAGAGGACTTCATCGCTTCAATTGGGAGAAATATGTCTGAGGAAGTAACAGCTGTCACTCTCCTTCTCTGAGTCTCACCTGCTCTAAATGTGGCCCTGGGGCCCGGGACACGCGCGCTCTTGTGTGGCCTTTTGTCTACTAGTCAGTGTTGTGTGGCTAAATGTGTACTAGTCAGTGTTGTGTGGCTTTTTGTCTACTTGTGAGTGTTGTGTGGATTTTAGCAGTTACAGCTAAAAGTCGTCTGCTTTAATCGCATAATTACACAGTATTTTGGACATCTGTGTTGCTGGATCTTTTGCAATTTGTTCAATTAATAATGGAGACGTCAAAGAAGAATGCTGTTGGTGGAAAGCGGTTGATTGCAGCTGTCTTTAGCACCGAGACACAGCCGTTGTTTCTTTGTTTGTTGTGAAACTTTAACACAGAGCGCTCAAGCAAACATGTTTCTCTACATCAGGGGTCACCGACGCGGTGCCCGCGGGCACCAGGTAGCCCGTAAGGACCAGATCAGTAGCCCGCTGGCCTTCTCTAAAAATAGCTCAAATAGCAGCACTTACCAGAGTGCTGCCTTTATTGTTTTTAAATTTATTCATTTACTAGCAAGCTGGTCTCGCTTTGCTCAACATTTTTAATTCTAAGAGAGAAAAAACTCAAATAGAATTTGAAAATCCAAGAAAATATTTTAAAGACTTGCTTTTCACTCGTTTAAATAATTTCATTTATTTTTTTACTTTGCTTCTTATAACTTTCAGAAAGACAATTTTAGAGAAAAGATACAACCTTAAAAATGATTTTAGGATTTTAAAACAAACACACCTTTTAAATTTCTTCCTCTTCTTTCCTGACAATTTAAATTTTAAATCAATGTTCAGGTTGTTTTTTTTTTTATTGTAAAGAATAATAAACACATTTTAATTTAATTCTTCATTTTAGCTTCTGTTTTTTTGACGAAGAATATTTGTGAAATATTTCTTCAAACTCATTATGATTAAAATTCTAAAAAAAATAGTCTGGCAAATTTAGAAAATCTGTAGAATCAAATTTAAATCTTATTTCAAAATCTTTTGAATTTCTTTTAAAAATTTTGTTCTAGAAAATCTAGAAGAAATAATAATTTGTCTTTGTTAGAAATATAGCTTGGTCCATTTTGTTATAAATTCTAACAAAGTGCAGATTGAATTTTAACCTATTTAAAACATGTCATCAAAATTCTAAAATTAATCTTAATCAGGAAAAATTACTAATAATGTTCCATATATTATTTTTTTTATTTTTTTCAAAAGAATTCGAATTAGCTAGTTTTTCGCTTTATATTTTTCGGTTGAATTTTAAAGAGTCGAAATTGAAGATAAACTATGTTTCAAAATTCAATTTTCATTTTTTTTGTGTTTTCTCCTCTTTTAAACCGTTCAATTAACTGTTTTTTTTTCATCATTTACTCTCTACAAAAAACCTTCTATAAAAGGAACAAAAATATATGTCGGAATGACGGACAGCAAACATTTTTTTTTTTTCATATTTATAGATTTATTTATTAAAGGTAAATTGAGCAAATTGGCTATTTCTGGCAATTTAAGTGTGGATCAATCTGGTAGCCCTTCGCATTAATCAGTACCCAAGAAGTAGCTCTTGGTTTCAAAAAGGTTGGTGACTCCTGCTCTACGTCAACCAGCATGTTTTTGGATGGGAAAATTGTGATATATATCTTACCGGAGACATCAGTGGATTATTCGTCCTCCTGCAGTAACTGTCAAAAAAGGCAGCTGTGAGCTTCGCTCTGTATCGTCTGGATGGCATAGCAATGCCGGGTTTGTTCTTCCAGGGATGCGTCGGCAAGAACACAGCAAAAGGTAAAGAAATAAACATTTATCAAACTCAAAAACAGGTTAGAACAAAAACACTGGTGCTAAAAGAAAAAGGTAAACAAATGGCGCTAACATGGAGGCTAGGAATAATAAAACGGAAAAACGCTAAACTTGGCACAAAGGCACACAAAAGGGAAAACAAAACATTTAGCATGGTAGCTAAGAATAAGCACTAAACATAGCATGAGAGCTACTGAGTAATAATGAACAATAGCAGTCGTCACTTGTTGCATATAAGCAAATTAGGATCCCAAAATGAAGAACGGAAAGGGGCGAGCTTAAATAAGGGAGGTGATTACAAGAAACAGGTGTGCGTGGATAGCAAGGGGCAGGTGAACTAATGAGCTACCATGGTGACAGACTAAACAGGAAATAAGGACTTCAAACAACAGAGTGATACCAAAAAGAAGAAGAAGAAGAAAGAAGCAGACATACGTCACAGGGGGGACAAGACGAGACCGCCGACGTATCAGCCAGTTACAGCGCTCCTTAAAAAGATGATGAGAAAAGGGTGACATTAGGAGGGGGGGGGGGAGTAAAAAAATATCAGTCTAAGGCTAGACCCTCAGGAGGGGTCTAGACTGAGTCCAAGGAAAAAACCTCACATAGCATGGCACACGTTAAACATACATATATCACACCAACTTGCGACAGAGGGAGGGGGTGGGTTTGAGGAGGCCCGCTGTCGCTCTATAGCGCCGCTCAGCCATCCACAGCCCCAGAGGAATTAAGCGGTGGTGAAGGCGTTGATTTCAAGGGTGGGGATTATGCGTGCGTATATCCCCAATTAACTCGTGAGAGATGATGAATGTTTTTGTATGACTGAGGCCAATAAAATTCGGCTACAGATGTTTTTGACAAAAAGGAAGGTCAAAAGCCTCTATCTTTGAGGAGTCTCGGGAGATTTTCTTCAGAACAGCCTGTTCCCTTGTCAAGGCCATTCAGGGAGTCCAAATCGTAGATAAAAAGTTGTTTTTCTTCGAGAAGACTAAATAGTGACTTATCTCCTCTGTTGTCCATGCTGGAATATCTTCGATTCCAATTAATTATTCCTTTTCTGCAAACGTTTCCAAGATGATATCAATTTTGCGATTCAACTCAGAAATCGCTCCAGGCTGTGTTCCCACAGCTCGACCCAATCCTTCCAATGCGTTGAACAGCCGTTGGGCCCCTTGAGTGGCTGCCATCGTCTTCCGAATTTGTCGATACACCAGAGCAATGCCTAGCCCAATCAGCAAGTGCCCCGCGATCACAGCTCCAAATAGGTAGATGCCACAACACTCACACTCGGCTTCCTCCCACCTCCAAAGACATGCACCGGTGGATAGGCCCCTCCCACCCCCAAGGACATACACCTGGGGATAGGCCCCTCCCACCTCCAAAGACATGCACCTGGGGATAGGCCCCTCCCACCTCAAAAGACATGCACCTGGGGATAGGCCTCTCCCACCTCCAAAGACATGCACCTGGGGATAGGCCCCTCCCACCTCCAAAGACATGCACCTGGGGATAGGCCCCTCCCACCTCCAAAGACATGCACCTGGGGATAGGCCCCTCCCACCTCCAAAGACATGCACCTGGGGATAGGCCCCTCCCACCTCCAAAGACATGCACCTGGGGATAGGTTGTTTGGTAACACTAAATGGTCCCAAGTGTGTGAATGTTGTCTATCTGTGTTGGCCCTGTGATGAAGTGGCGACTTCCGCCCAAATGAAGTTAAGATAGGCTCCAGCACACCCCATGACTCCAAAAGGGACAAGCGGTAGAAAAGGACGGATGGACATATATATTAATCACAAGTGTCTCAAAGGGCTGCGCAGGCCACGACAACATCCTGGGCTCCGATCCCACATCAGGGCGAGAAAAAAACTCAACCAAAACGAATCCCCGGGTCCCAACTTCATAATGTGAAAGTCCAGTCCTCTGGGAGACCAGCAGGGGATCCTTGTGCATGTAGACACGCCAGGGTGCCGAGACGTCACCAGCTGATGTACAGAGAAGTGCGTCAGTCAGTGTGCCAATCTTGTGGCATCGTATGCAAAAAGACTTGAGGCTGTAATTTCTGCCAGAGGTGTTACGGCTCAAACACCTGTCGACCATGGGCGTTCCTCTCCTGCGTTCCAATCCGTCTGTGACCAACACACCTGACGCAGTGTGTCCTGCGTTCCAGTGCCAGAACGTAGCTGCTTGCACCTGTACAGTAAGCCCTAAACGTCTCTAGCTTTCGTCGCTCTCTGTGTCTCCCCTCTTCTTTGCTCATCGTGTCTTGTCCAGTGTCGTCACCCTGCAGTTCCACGTCATTCCCTGGTTTCGAGCTGTGTGTCTCGTCTCCCCGGATCCCCTCCGGACTCCATGCTGCCTTGCCGGAACTTGACCTCTTGCCTGTCCCCGGACGACAACGCCTCACCCCGGCCCCTGACTACTTGCCCACCTCCGAGGCTGCCTTGCCCTTTCCAGACTTCCCCATCCGTCTCAACACTCCCAACGGACGTGACAAGGTTGGTAGAAGCTGGGGACCGAAGCAGGAACCCTCAGGTTGCTGGCACGGCCACTCTCTCAACCGACCAACTCAGTGGCCTGGTGGATAGTGCCCGCCCTGAGATCGGTAGGTCATGAGTTCAAACCCCGGCCGAGTCATACCAAAGAATATAAAATTGGGACACATTACCTCCCTGCTTGGCACTCAGCATCAAGGGTTGGAATTGGGGGTTAAATCCCCAAAAAATGATTCCCGGGCTCGCCACCGCTGCTGTTCACTGCTCCCCTCACCTCCCAGGGGGTGAACAGGGAGAAGGGTGGAATGCAGAGGACAAATTTCACCACATCTAGTGTGTGTGTGACAATCATTGGTACTTACTTAATTGCGCCATTCCAACCTCTACACGTCTCTAGCTTTCCTCGCCTATATGCTTCTTTGCTCTCTGTGCTCATCGTGTCTTGTCCTCTGTCATCACCCTGCAGTTCCACGTCATTCCCTGGTTTCGAACTGTGTGTCTCGTCTCCCTGTATCCCTTCCGGACTCCCTGCTGCCTTGCCGGAACTCGACCTCTCGCCTTCCACCGGACGACGACGCCTTGCCCCAGCCCCTGACCACTTGCCCCTTCCCGCACCTCCGAGCCTGCCTTGCCCTTTCTGGACTTCTGCATCTGTCTCAACACGCACAACAGACGTGACTAGGTTGATAGAAGCTGGGGACCGGAGCAGAAACCCTCAGGTTGCTGGCACAGCCACTCTCCCAACCGACCTACTCAGTGGCCTGGTGGTTAGAGTGTCCGCCCTGAGATCGGTAGGTCGTGAGTTCAGAACCCCGGCCGTATCATACCAAAGACTATAAAAATGGGAGCCATTACCTCCCTGCTTGGCACTCAGCATCAAGGGTTGGAATTGGGGGTAAATCACCACAAAATGATTCCCGAGCGCGGCACCGCTCCTGCTCACTGCTCGCCTCAGAAGGGTGAAATGCAGAGGACAAATTTCACCACATCTAGTGTGTGTGTGTGTGACAATCATTGGTACTTGCTTAACCGCGCCATTCCAACCTCTACACGTCTCTAGCTTTCCTCGCCTATATGCTTCCTCGCTCTCTGTGCTCATCGTGTCTTGTCCTGTGTCGTCCTCCTCCAGCTCTGCGTCATCCCCTGGTTTCGAGCTGTGTGTCTCTTCTCCCCGTATCCCCTCCGGACTCTCTGCTGCTTCCCCGGATCTCGACCTTTCGCCTGCCCCCGGACGATGATGCCTCTCCCCGGCCGCTGACCACTTGCCCATCCCCCTACCTCCAAGCCTGCCTTGCCCTTTCCGGACTTCTGCATCTGTCTCAACACACACAACAGACGTGACTAGGTTGGTAGAAGCTGGGGACCGAAACAGAAACCCTCAGGTTGCTGGCACGGCCACTCTCCCAACCGACCTACTCATTGGCCTAGTGGTTAGAGTGCCCGCCCTGAGATCGGTAGGTCATACCAAAGACTGTAAAAATGGGAGCCATTACCTCCCTGCTTGGCACTCAGCATCAAGGGTTGAAATTGGGAGTTAAATCACCAAAAAAAGAAAATTTCTTCGCGTCAACCCCTGGTTTCGAGCTGTGTGTCTCTTCTACCTGAATCCCTTCTAGACTCCCTGCTGCCTCCCCGGATCTCGACCTTTTGCCTGCCCCCGGACGTCGACGCCTTGCCCCAGCTCCTGACCATGTTCCCCCTTCCCTGAACCTCCGAGCCTGCCTTGCCCTTTCTGGACTTCTGCATCCGTCTCAAGCTGCACCTTTAACACCTCCCAGTAACACTCAACATATAATCGTTTCACAAACAAAATAACTTTCTATTGGAACCTTACTACTGAGTTTCCTGCAGTTGCAGTGGTGATTGGTGGAAAAAAAAAACCTCTCCCTTCAACCCAACCCCCGCTTCAAAACTGTGAATGGTGAGAGGGGAGCAAATGTCGGCAGTTTACCTTTGAGACGTGGTTTTTACGCCCGGGTGGGAGGTGCAGTATCGACTTCCTGGATGCTCGCTCCTGTGAGGCGTGTCCCGAGGGGGTGAAGGGAGGCCTCCGCCGCTTCCGTAGAAGATGCTCGGGGTGCTCACATTGATTTGTGTCACTTCTCTGCTCGCCACCGTCCTGCACTCTCCTTCACTTCACATGACACACAGATGCATACACACAACAAGCACACACAAACTACACAAAGCAGGGGGAGAACACTTCTACTACATTCTTTTTACAGTGCCTGGATCTTCCACAGGAAAGTAGCAGTAGAGTGGAACAACAAGTTGCCTCTATATTGAACTATTATCAGATACACCATATTGCCAAAAGTATTTATCCAGCCATCCAAATAATGAGAATCACTACTCACTTGGCCTGATGTATCAAATCAAGCACTTAGGCATGGAGACTGTTTCTACAAACATTTGTGGGCCGCTTTCAGTGATTTCCAGCGTGGAACTGCCTTTGGATGCCACCTGTGCAACAAATCCAGTCTTGGAATTTCCTCACTCCTAAATATTCCAAAGTCAAATTCATTACAAGAAAAGAGAACATTTTGGGAACAACAGCAACTCAACCACTAAGTGGTGGGCCATGTAAACTGACAGAGAGGGTCAGTGCACAGTGCAAAGACTTTCTGCACAGTCAGTTGCTACAGAGCTCTAACTTAATGTGACATCCAGTTAGCCCACGTACAGTACGCAGAGTGCTTCATGGAATGTGTTTCCATGGCCGTTCAGCAGGATCTAAGCCATACATCAGCAAGTCCAATGCAAAGCGTGTGATGCAGTGGTGTAAAGCACATCGCCATTGGACTCTAGAGCAGTGGAGACGCCTTCTCTGGAGTGATGAGTCACGCTTTTCCATCTGGCAATCTGATGGACCAGTCTGGGTTTGGAGGTTGGCAGAAGAACGGTAGATTACGGACTGCATTGTGCCCAGTGTGAAATTTGCTGGAGGAGGTATTATGTTGTGGGTTGTTTTTTCAGGAGTTGGACACTTAGTTCCAGAGAAAGGAACTTTGAATGCTCCATGATACCAAAACATTTTGGACAATTCCTTGTGGGAACAGTTTGGAGTGGGCCCCTTCCTCTTCCAACATGACAAAGCACCAGTGCACAAAAGCAAGGTCCATAAAGACATGGATGAGTCTGAGGTGGATGAACTTGACTGGCCTGCACAGAGTCCTGACCTGAACGCCTTTGGGATGAATTAGAAGGGAGACTGAGAGCCAGGCCTTCTCCACCAATCAGTGTGTGACCTCACCAATGCGCTTTTGGAAGAATGGTGGAAAATTGCTGTAAACCTTGTTGACATCCTTCCCAGAAATGTTGAAACTGTAAGCTCACTGCTGTCAATAAAATAATCCGTCTTCGTTAGCGCTTATAATAACGTCACTCATAATTGGTTCATTTTCAGGTCATGACATATAAATGGAGTAGAAAGTAGAGTAGAGAGTTTAACGAGAGGACCATCTATCTGTTCAATCTCCTGCTCAGTGGCCTAGTGGTTAGAGTGTCCGCCCTGAGTTGGCTAGGTCGTGAGTTCAAACCCCGACCAAGACATACTATAAAAAAGGGAGCCATTACCTCCCTGCTTGGCACTCAGCATCTATGGTTGGAATTGGGGGTTACATCTCCAAAAATGATTCCCGGGCGCAGCCACCGCTGCTGCTCTCTGCTCCCCTCACCTCCCAGGGGGTAATCAAGGGGATGGGTCGAATGCAGATATTAACTTTGCCACACCTAGTCTGTGTGTGACAATCATTGGTACTGTAACTTTGTTTAATTTTAAAATCTTTCCATATTTGCGTATTTCCAGTACGACTGACCTAATAATATGGTCAGAGTGCAGAAGCATTTCCAACTTAATAGCCAAAGATATTCAGAATTGTGGTATTTTGTGAAGTTTAGACGATATTTTCACATACTTTGCGGATTGTAAATACAGTCGGATATGCTGTAATGAAACACAATTAAGCATATATAGTCAACTTTTTTGTCCACAACTTTGAAAGTTGTGCGACTGAAAAGTGTGTAAAATGCACACCAGACCAAAAGATGGTGATCAATTTATTGAAATAAACAAAGTGGGTAGGTTTTTAGAAAACTCCAAGTCCGAGTCCATGGTTCTCGCCCTTGAAAAAGGCGGAGTGCCATCTCCGGGTTGGGGAGGAGATCTCGCCCCAAGTGGAGGAGTTCAAGTTCATTGGAGTCTTGTTCACGAGTGAGGGAAGAGTGGATGGTGAGATCGACAGGCGGATCGGTGCGGCGTCTTCAGTAATGCGGACGCTGTATCGATTTATTGTGGTGAAGAAGGAACTGAGACGGAAGGCAAAGCTCTCAATTTACCAGTCGATCTACGTTCCCATCCTCACCTATGGTCATGAGATTTGGGTTATGACCGAAAGGATAAGATCACGGGTACAAGCGGCCCAAATGAATTTCCGGTCCCGGTTGCGGGTCTCTCCCTTAGAGATAGGGTGAGAACCTCTGTCATCCGGGAGGAGCTCAAAGTAAAGCGGCTGTTCCTCCACATGGAGAGGACCCAGATGAGGTAGTTCGGACATCGGGTGTGTAGGCATTTAGGGAACGTCCGGTTGGTAGGAGACCATGGGGAAAACCCAGGACACGTTGGGAAGACTATGTCACCTGGCTGGCCTGGGAACGCGACGGAACACATTTTGTCCCCTGAACAAAATGGCTGGGGAGAAAGAAGTCTGGGTTCCCTGCTTAGGCTGCTGCCCCCGCGACCCGACCTCTGATTAGCGTAAGAAGATGGATGGATGGGTTTTAAAATGTGTCGTAAGCAAACTTGCTGACTGTCGCCTTGAACATTACACAAACACGTCAACTTGGAACTCGGAAATTCTGAAATGCCTCCTGGACGCCTGGCTGGTGAAGTGTTTCAGGCATGTTCAGCCGGGAGGAGACCTCGGGGATGACCTAGGACCCGTTGGAGGGACCGTGTCTCCCAGCTGGGCTGGTATGCCTCAGTGTCCTCCCTGGGGAACTAGAGGAGGTGGTAGGGGACAGGGAAGTCTGGGCATCTCTGCGGGGACAAGAGGGGGGACCCGACAGAGACCTTCCTATGTGACCTCACTGAAGGCTTTGTAAGGTCATATTAACTTTATACTAAACAAAATTGAGGCCAATCTGTCAGGCTTGTCCCTGACAGTTTGGTATATGTCTTAGTTTTTCCTCTGCATTTGTCTTTGTTTCCTGTCTTTAGTTCCTGTCAGCAATCGTATTTTGGTTCGGTTTCCTGTTTGTCTCCCTGAATGCTGTGTCCCCTCAGCTGTGGCCGATTTGCACCTGGCCACACCTGGTGTCAATCAGCCAGGCACTATTTGAATCTGTTTTGTCTTCCAGTCAGATGCTGGATTATTGTCGTGTCGTGTCGTAGCGATGTCATCGTTACAGCTACTACCTGTCTTGCTACTATTTGTCCTTGTCGTCGTAGCGGTAAGCTGTTCCTAGCTATTTGTAGTTTGCTTTGTCCTAGCTCTTTTGTTTTGTGTTTTCTTGTTAGCCATTGGCTGTTTCCAGTATTTTCTGTTTGTTGGTTCCTGTTTTCGGTTTTGGCTATACCTACTTCCTGGTTTGGTGTTTTGTACCTTTTATTTTGGACATCAAAGTATGTTTTCTTATTCAGTGCCTGCCACCGTCTCTGCATCTTGGGGTTCGTCACAAACACATTCTTGCACAATCCATCTTATGTTCTCTTTCTTTCGATATGAAACCCACTAAGGAACTGAATCCTCAGGCAGAAACGAATGTGGAATCGGAACCGGAAAAATCTTCTCAATTCCCATCCCTAAGCCCCGCCCTAATGGTTCATAAATGAATGGATGAACTTGTCAACACACTCGGATGCTACTGATCGTCCTGCCAGTTATAGATGATAACCACCTTCAACTATATAAATAAAACAATCCTACGAGTCAGGAAAGTTGCGGTGATACTCGTGATTGTGCAAGAAAACACGCCTGAACGCAGATTTGCATGCGCAATCCAGCATCTCATCTGCAGGACAACTTCGCTGAAAGCACGCCGGGACACGCCCCTGCCCGCATCGTGACCACGCGCCTGCAAGGCTGCAAGCAATCTACAATCAGCATAAAGACCAGCGGACCTGAAGATCCAGGGCCGGAACGAATTTCACTACTCGTAGCGAACATTCCGTTTCTCGCTTCCCACCTGCGTACTTGCTCTCTCTGTGCCCTCCCTGTTCCCGTGTCTTACGTCTTATGTGTTCTCCGCAGTGTTTCCCCTGTTTCCCATGATCGAGCTGTGTGCCTCGACTATCCTCTGGATTCCAGACTGCCTCCCTTGATCCTCGACCCCCTGCTTGGACACGGACCGTTTCTGGCTTCCCACCTGCGTACTTGCTCTCTCTCTGTGCCCTCCCTGTTCCCGTGTCTTACGTCTTCTGTGTTCCCCGCAGTGTTTCCCCTGTTTCCCATGATCGAGCTGTGTGCCTCGACTATCCTCTGGGTTCCAGACTGCCTCCCTTGATCCTTGACCCCTGCTTGGACACGGACCGTTTCTGGCTTCCCACCTGCGTACTTGCTCTCTCTGTGCCCTCCCTGTTCCCGTGTCTTACGTCTTATGTGTTCCCCGCAGTGTTTCCCCTGTTTCCCATGATCGAGCTGTGTGCCTCAACTATCCTCTGGATTCCAGACTGCCTCCCTTGATCCTCGACCCCTGCTTGGACACGGACCGTTTCTGGCTTCCCACCTGCGTACTTGCTCTCTCTCTGTGCCCTCCCTGTTCCCGTGTCTTACGTCTTCTGTGTTCCCCGCAGTGTTTCCCCTGTTTCCCATGATCGAGCTGTGTGCCTCAACTATCCTCTGGATTCCAGACTGCCTCCCTTGATCCTCGACCCCTGCTTGGACACGGACCGTTTCTGGCTTCCCACCTGCGTACTTGCTCTCTCTCTGTGCCCTCCCTGTTCCCGTGTCTTACGTCTTCTGTGTTCCCCGCAGTGTTTCCCCTGTTTCCCATGATCGAGCTGTGTGCCTCAACTATCCTCTGGATTCCAGACTGCCTCCCTTGATCCTCGACCCCTGCTTGGACACGGACCGTTTCTGGCTTCCCACCTGCGTACTTGCTCTGTCTCTGTGCCCTCCCTGTTCCTGTGTCGTACGTCTTCTGTGTTCCCCACAGTGTTTCCCCTGTTTCCCATGATCGAGCTGTGTGCCTCGACTATCCTCTGGATTCCAGACTGCCTCCCTTGATCCTCGACCCCTGCATGGACACGGACCGTTTCTGGGTCCCACCTGCGTACTTGCTCTCTCTCTCTGCCCTCCCTGTTCCTGTGTCTTACGTCTTCTGTGTTCCCCACAGTGTTTCCCCTGTTTCCCATGATCGAGCTGTGTGCCTCGACTATCCTCTGGATTCCGAACTGCCTCCCTTGATCCTCGACATCTGCCTGGACACGGACCGCTTTGCTTCTCCCCAGCCCCCGGCGGCTTGCTTACCCACAGACTGCCTTCTCGCCTTGCCCCCTTTGGTCCGACAAAGTATTCATCCAACACACCCTTACAACAAACCCTGGTAACGTTGACATTGTCAATTCTACACATCGTCTTGCACCATTCCCATTTCGGAGCATACACACTCCACCACTTCATCAAGATGGAGTTCAATAAACCGATTGAACTGATCCCTGCCGTTGTGTCGTCTCTTTCTCGTCGTACGTAACAATTTGAGTGTAAAAACAGTGTAATTGTTTAGAATCCTTTAACCGAGGTTTACGCTTTAACGAGCTTGCATATTTTCAAATACTAAACAGGACATGCCCGTGTTTATCGACCACCTTATTTAGAGCATGAGCAATTTGAGTCCTGAACTCCGGCAAGTGATTCATGCCTTGCCTCACTGTACCTCCTCTCGTCTTCTAATGCCCACTGTACCTTGTAAATGCCACAGTGCCTGAGCAGAGGAGGAGGAGGGCTCGGGGGCAATCAGCAAATGTGCGGGGGCAGACTGGATGTGCTTCAAAAGGCTGACAAAACTATATAATGCGCTTGATCCCCGTCCAATTCGCTTTCGCAGTTCAGCGGCCAGCGTCGGGTTAAAGCGGCGGAAGACAAAAGGGAGTCATTGGCATGGTCTTCCGTCTAAAGTTAGCACACAAGAGGTTGTATGGCCCAGATAGCAAAATACATTGATTCAGTGTTGGAGATTGTTTCTTTTTGGTTGAGGTTGAAAAATCGGTGTCGATTTAATTTATAGGTAGCAGGTCAACGATTGAAAAAAACCATTGCTGAATCAATGTTGAATAGATGATGTTTTCTGTATCTCTTTTCCCAAGACAGTGTCATGATCCGCTACTTGGATCATGGCATATTCTGGTTTTGTTCTGTTATTTAGTCTTCCTTAGTTCCTGGTGGCACTTCTTGTTTTGTTCTGTTGTCCTGGTGGCCCTTCTTGTTTTATTCTGTTGTCATAGTTACGTATTAGTATCAACTGCCTTGTGTTTTTGACGCGCATCTGCCTCCTAATTTCTGTCCCTATTCAAGCCTGCCCTTTTTTTGTCATTCGGCCTCACAGTTGAATTTGCCATTTGATGCAACAGGTGACGTCGCTATCCCCGCTTGTGGTAAAGACTTTGTGTACTTTAGCTTCCACGCTATTCTGTTGCTTTTCCCTAGCTCACATGCTAGCGCTTTCTGTTCATTTTGTCTTTAGTGCCTTTGTGCAAGTGTTTTCTGTTCCTAGTCTGTTTTTGTAGTGATAATAAATCCTCAGTTCTTACCTTCATGCTGTGTCCAGTCCGAATGCCTCAATTGAGAGAACAAAACCACACTACGATGCCAGCCAAGCGTCACAGACAGGAGCTTTGTGCTCTTGTGTCATCCTTTTGTGTTCCTGATGTATCCCTCTTCTGGGGGACCATTTTGGACTGTGTGACAAGGAGTGGCACTTTCCTGACTTCTGCGGTGCTTTTTTCTGAACTTGTGGATCTGCCTCCCGGGAGCCTTTTGGCCGTGGAGACCAGCTGCTGGGTCCCCGCCACACCTGAGTCCATTTGGAGGGACTGAAGGAGATGTAAATGGAGAGACAGGACTGCAGGGTTTGGAGAGACTGGAGGAGATGTGGATGGAGAGACAAGACTGCAAAGTTTGGAGAGACTGGGGGAAATGGGGATGAAGAGACAGGACTGCAGAGTTTGGAGAGACTAGAGGAGATGTGGATGAAGAGACACAACTGCAGGGTTTGGAGAGACTGGAAGAGTTGTGGATGAAGAGGCAGGACTGCAGAGTTTGGAGAGACTGGAGGAGATGTGGAT
This sequence comes from Nerophis ophidion, assembly GCF_033978795.1. Taxonomy (NCBI): domain Eukaryota; kingdom Metazoa; phylum Chordata; class Actinopteri; order Syngnathiformes; family Syngnathidae; genus Nerophis; species Nerophis ophidion. Next base: position 52,026,670 of record NC_084620.1, on the reverse strand, counting down.
GGAGAGGCAGGACTGCAGAGTTTGGAGAGACTGGAGGAGATGTGGATGAAGAGGCAGGACTGCAGAGTTTGGAGAGACTGGAAGAGATGTGGATGGAGAGACAAGACTGCAGAGTTTGGAGGGACTGGAGGAGATGTGGGTGAAGAGACACAACTGCAGAGTTTGGAGAGACTGGAAGAGATGTGGATGAAGAGGCAGGACTGCAGAGTTTCGAGAGACTGGAGGAGATGTGGATGGAGAGACAGGACTGCAGAGTTTGGAGAGACTGGAGGAGATGTGGATGAAGAGACAGAACTGCAGGGTTTGGAGAGACTGGAGGAGATGTGGATGAAGAGGCAGGACTGCAGAGTTTGGAGAGACTGGAGGAGATGTGGATGGAGAGACAGGACCGCAGAGTTTGGAGAGACTGGAGGAGTTGTGGATGAAGAGACAGGACTGCAGGGTTTGGAGAGACTGAAAGGGGATGTGGATGAAGGGACAGGACTGTAGAGTTTGGAGAGACTGGAAGAGATGTGGATGGAGAGACAGGACTGCAGGGTTTGGAGAGACTGAAGGGGGATGTGGATGAAGGGACAGGACTGTAGAGTTTGGAGAGACTGGAAGAGATGTGGATGGAGAGACAGGACTGCAGGGTTTGGAGAGACTGGAGTAGTTGTGGATAAAGAGACAGTGTCTTAGCTGAATGAGCAGATAACATTAAATATGTTGTGTTTGTAGTGCATTCAACTGAATATGGGTCGAAAAGTTTTTGCAAATCATTGTATTCCGTTTATATTTACATCTAACACGATTTCCCAACTCATATGGAAACAGGGTTTGTATATCATTGAATCAATGCTATTTCAATGTTGACAATATAGTTGATTCAATGTCAAAATGAGTTGAATAAGTTGAGTAAATAAGTTCCTTCTTTTCCTCTATCCTCTTGTTGCGGGGCAGACTGGCTCGCACATGCACATGCACATGCATCCTCCGCTGTTGCCATTTCTAAGACAAATTAACGCATAGTTCCAAGTTCTATCGGTCAGTAGACTCCGTGTGGAGGCACTAAAAACTCCAACAAGTCTGACGGGGAGAAGACGCAGTTGAAGTGGAGGCACGTGGATTAGACCAGTATTTTTCAACCTTTTTTGAACCAAAGCACTTTTTTGGCGTTGCAAAAAATGCAGAGGCAGAAATCCCTAAAAAACTAAACTCAATTGACAGTAAAAAGTTGCAATTTTTGGATATGACTTTTACTCATAAGCAAGCATACATGACTATAGCTCTTGTCTCAATGTAGGTGTACTGTCATACCACACCGTGATTTATTCAGACTTTTTTTTTGCTGTTTTTTAGTTCTTGTCTTGCGCTCCTATTTTGGTGGCTTTTTCTCTTTTTTTTTGGTATTTTCCTGTTGCAGTTTCATGTCTTCCTTTGAGCGATATTTCCCACATATCCTTTGTTTTAGCAATCAAGAATATTGCAGTAGTTTTTAATCCTTCTTTGTGGGGACATTTGTTGATTGTCATGTCATGTTCGGATGTACTTTGTGGACGCCGTCTCTGCTCCACAGTAAGTCTTTGCTGTAGTCCAGCATTCTGTTTTTGTTCACTTTGTAGCCAGTTCAGTTTTAGTTCCGTTCTGCGTAGCTTCAATGCCTTTTGTTAGGAGCACATCACCTTTTGTTTATTTTTGGTTTAAGCATTAGAGACGTTTTTACCTGCACCCTGCCTCCCGCTGTTTCCGACATCTGTCTGACTGTCTTTTAATTTGGGTCTTGTGTTTGGGGATCATAACATTTGTGAGAAAAGGTCTTATTGTTCGTTATCAGGGGTAGGATTTGAATTGGAACATTCTTACACAAGACAACCTCAATTCTTTTCTGTTCATTAGCAAACACGTCGGTGCCTTCTTTTCTCTGGCCGGCATGCACGGAGAAAGACAGTGCTGTCAATCGGTGACATCATTGAATTAAAGAGAAGGCACATGTACAAACACACCAAACCAGCGGGTGTTCCTTGTGGTCGTCAAATTTGGCAGCCTGTCCCGGACCCCCGCTGCCCGGGGCTCCAGAGTCTCGCCAAAATGTGGAGGCAAACCCCTCAAACCTGGACTGATAATTCATCAAATATATTTTCAATAATGTATTTAAAATACATCAAGTAAATCGAAAAATAATAAAAAGAATAAAGGAAAATAATTAGAATTAAAACAAATAAATAAATACTTTATATTAAAAAAACTATGAGAATAGTCCAATATTAAAAAACATGTTTTTGAAGTAAATAAATAATAATAAGAAGAAAATATAATAATTAAATATTGAAACACATATTTTGACAAGCATTTTTAATTAAAAAAAACAAAACGTTTTTGAATTAAAAGAAAATATAAAAATATGATGAATGAAATAAAAATAAAAATACAAAAGGCTTTTATTTGGCGAAATGAGGCGTCAGTTCGGTTTTAAAAAAAGCTCAACTAGTCACTAACTGTACACTTAAAAAAAAAATTATCGGTTTGTAACTATCAAAAAAAAAATTATTCAAATTATTTATGATTTTTGTTTTTCTGTCTTGAGTAAAAAACAGAAGAAGACACCTAATATCTTTTCAATAATGTATTCAAAATACATCAAGTAAATCGAAAAATAATAAGAAGAATAAAGGAATTTTTTTAGAATTAAAAAAAAAAATAATAAATACACTATATTAAAAAAACAATGAGAATAGTTCAATATTAAAAAAAACTTGTTTTTGAAGTAAATAAATAACAATAAGTAGAATCGAATATAATAATTAAATATTAAAACACATATTTGGACAAGCATTTTTGATTAAAAGAAAACGTTTTTGAATTAAAACAAAATATAAAAATATGATGAATAAAATAAAAAAAAAATACAAAAGGCTTTTATTTGGCGAAATGAGGCGTCAGTTCGGTTTAAAAAAAGCTCAACTAGTCACTAACTGTACACTTTAAAAAAAAATGTATCGGTTTGTAACTATCAAAAAAAAATGTATTCAAATTATTTATGATTTTTGTTTTTCTGTCTTGAGTAAAAAACAGAAGAAGACACCTAATATCTTTTCAATAATGTATTTAAAATACATCAAGTAAATCGAAAAATAAGAAGAAGAATAAAGGAAAATTTTTAGAATTCCCCAAAAATTAATAAATACATTATATTAAAAAAAACAATGAGAATAGTTCAATATTAAAAAACATGTTTTTGAAGTAAATAAATAACAATAAGAAGAATAAAATATAATAATTAAATATTAAAACACATATTTTGACAAGCATTTTTAATTTTAAAAAACGTGTTTGAATTAAAACAAAATTTAAAAATATGATGAATAAAATAAAATAAAATACAGAAGGCTTTTATTTGGCGAAATGAGGCGTCAGTTCGGTTAAAAAAAAGCTCAACTAGTCACTTACTGTACACTTTAAAAAAAAAAAATTATCGGTTTGTTAACTATCAAAACATTTTTGACTAAAATTATGATTTTTGTTTTTCTGTCTTAAGTTGAAACAGAAGAAGACACCTACTATCTTTTCATTAATGTATTTAAAATACGTCAGGTAAAAGAATAAAGTAAAATATTTAGACAATTTTTTAAAATAAATAAATTAAATTAAAAACAAGGAGAATAGTTAAATATCGAAAAACGTGTTTTTGAAATAAAATGAAAGGAATAAAGTATAATAATTAATTATTAAAACACATATTTTGAAAAACGATTTTAATAAAAAAAAAGTTTTTTAAGTAAAACAAAATTACAAAAAATAAGATAAGTAAGATTTTAAAAAATACGAAAAGGCTTTTAGTTAACAAAATGAAACGTCAGTTCGGTTTAAAAAAATATTTGAAAATAATTATTGGTTTGTAACTATCAAAAAAAAAACTCCACTTTAAGATTATTTATGATTTTTGTTTTTCCGTCTTTAGTAGAAACAGAAGAAGACACCTAATATATGTTCAATAATGTATTTAAAATACATAGAATAAATCAAAAAATAATAAGAAGATTAAAGTAAAATATTTTGAAAAATGTTTTTTAAATAAATACATTAAATTAAAAAAAACTATGAGAATATTTAAATATTGAAAAACATGTTTTTGAAATAAAGTAAATAAATAACAATGAGAAAAATAAAGAATAATAATTAAATATTTAAATAAATATTAAAAAAACGTTTTTAATGAAAAAAAAGTTTTTAAATTAAAACAAAATTCAAAAATTAGGATACCATATCATACTCAAACAACTTTATTTATAAAGCCTTTTTAAAAAAAATAAAGGACGATAAATTAAATACAAAAATACGAAAGGCTTTTATTTGGAGAAATGAGGCATCAGTTTGGTTTAAAAAAAAAAAAAAGCTTAAGTGGGTACTTATTGTACAATTTTTCTTTAAAAATAATTATCGGTTTGTAACTATCAAGAAAAAAACTAAATTATTTATGATTTGTGTTTTTCTGTCTTTAGTAGAAACAGAAGACTCCTAATATATTTTCAATAATGTATTTAAAATACATCGAGTAAATCGAAAAATAATAAGAATAAAGTAAAATATTTAGATTTGGTATTATACGCATGTATTTTCATATATTTGTTAACAAAATGTGTTATTTAGATAAATAATCAAACCTGCTGCCTTGCAATGCAACTTCCTGGTGGTCTTCAAGTCCCTCTAGCGGCCAGGGCGGCACACTACACCTCCCCACTGTCTGCGAGGCTGGAACACATCCATACATCAATCAATCAATCAATCAATCAATCAATCAATCAATCAATCAATCAATCAATCAATCAATGTTTACTTATATAGCCCTAAAACACAAGTGTCTCAACGGGCTGCACAGGCCACAACCACATCCTCGGTTCAGAGCCCACATAAGGGCAAGGAAAAACTCACAACTCAGTGGGATGTCAATGTGAATGACTATGAGAAACCTTGGAGAGGACCACAGATATTTCTGTATTAATTGTATAAGTGTAAGACATATAATTGACACAAATTGGTCAAATATTTTTACAGAAAATGTGTGTATTAATTGTATAATATTATGAACAAAAATAGTCAATTTTCACAGACTGTGTGAAATTCATAAGTCTAGGACATATAACGGGAAAATAGTTGTTTTGTTTGTTTTTTAAATAAAATGTCAATTTTATAAGTGTAACACATATTGGAAAAATATGCTTTTTTTGTACAGAAAATGTGTTAATTATTGCATAACTAAGTCATTTTATGAGCAAAAATAGGATATTTGTTTACAGAAAATGTATTTATTAATGGTATAAATGTAACATATTATGAGCAAAAATAAGCATTTTTTGTATTAATTGTACAAGTGTACGAAATGTTATGCAGAAAAATAACAATATTTCTACAGAATACGAATTGTATAAGTGTAAAACATATTATGGGCAAAAGTAGACATTTTTTACAGAAAAAGTGTGTATTAATTTATTTTTTTTTTTACAGAAAATGTGTATTAATTTTATAAGTGTAACAGATATCATCTGAAAAGTATGTTTTTTTTTTGTACAGAAAAGGTGTGAATTATTGTATAAGTAAGTCATTTTATGAGTAAAAATAGGCTTCTTTTTTTTTTTTTACAGAAAATGTATTTATTAATCGTATAAATGTAGCATATAATGGGCAAAAATAGGCATTTTTTGTGTACGAAAAATTGTGCAGAAAATCAACAATATTTCTACAGAATATGAATTGTATTAGTGTAAAACATATTATGGGCAAAAGTAGAGATTTTTTCCAGAAAATGTGTGTATTAATTGTATAATATTATGACCAAAAATTGTAAATTTTCACAGAATATGTGTGAATTTTATAAATGTAAGACATATAATGGGAAAAAATAGGCTCTCATTTTGTACCGACAATGTGTATTAATTATATAAGTGTAAGACATATTATGGACAAAAATGTATCTTTTTCTTACAGAAAATGTGTGAATTAATTGTATAATATCATGAACAAAAATAGTAAATTTTCACAGAATATGTGTGGATTTTATAAGTGTAGGACATATAATGGGAAAATACTTTTTTTTTCTTTTTTTTTTACAGAAAATGTGTATTAATTTTATAAGTGTAACAAATATCATCTGAAAAGTATGTTTTTTTGTACAGAAAATGTGTGAATTATTGTATAAGTAAGTCATTTTATGAGGAAAAATAAGCTTTTTTTTTTTTTACAGAAAATGTATTTATTAATCGTATAAATGTAACATCTTATGGGCAAAAATATATATATTTTTTTACAGAAAATGTGTGTATTAATTGTATAAGTGTAAAAGATAAAATTGGGAAAAAATACGCATTGTTTTTACCGAAAATGTGTGTATTAGTTGTATAATATTATGAACAAAAATAGTCAATTTTCAAAGAATATGTGTGGATTTTATAAGTGTAAGACATATAATGGAAAAATAGAGTTTTTTTTGTTTTTTTTACAGAAAATGTGTATTAATTTTATAAGTGTAACAAATATCTGAAAAGTATGGTTTTTTTGTACAGAAAATGTGTGAATTATTGTATAAGTAAGTCATTTTATGAGCAAAAATAAGCTTTTTTTTTTTTTTTACAGAAAATGTATTTATTAATTGTATAAATGTAACATCTTATGGGCAAAAATATATATTTTTTTTTACAGAAAATGTGTGTATTAATTGTATAAGTTTAAAACATAAAATGGGGAAAAATACGCATTGTTTTTACCGAAAATGTGTGTATTATTTGTATAATATTATGAACAAAAATAGTCAATTTTCACAGAATATGTGTGGATTTTATAAGTGTAAGACATATAATGGGATTTTTTTTTATTTTTTATTTTTTTTTTTTTTACAGAAAATGTATGTATTAATGGTATAAATGTAACATATTATGGGCAAAAATAGGCATTTTTTTGTGTGCAGAAAATCAACAATATTTCTCCAGAATATGAATTGTATAAGTGTAAAACTGTCACACCTATGGATCATGTTTTGTTTTGTCATGTTATGTTTTGATTTTGGACATTCAGTCACGTTTTGCACTTCCTGGTTTTGTTTGTTTCCATGCCAACCCATTAGTTTCCACCTGGTTCCCTTAGTCACGCCCCGATCCTCAGCCTCTCACACCTGCTTCTAATTACCACAGCAGTATTTAAGTCATTTGTTTTCCTTTCCTCGGCCTGGCTTCTTTACCTACTGGACTGTGTTGAACACTCCTGACCACGCACCTACCTTTTCCTCATGCCTTGCCACGCTGTTTGTTTGACAACGCCACGTAAGATTTCTTTGTTTATATGCCTCAGTGCTAGTTTTTGGTTTGCCATGTGCCTTTTATAGTATCTTCTTTTTGTTTTGGAGATAGTATTGCCATTGTGCTGTTTTTGTTCTAAGTTTTAGCATAGATTATTATCCGCCATCGAGCGCGCTTTTTGTTTTGCCTTTTTGTGTTATAGTGTATAAATAAAAAAAACATGTACTTACATTCACGTCTCGCCCGTTCAAATCATCCTTTGCGTAGCAGAAGCAAAATAAATCCATGTCACAGTCCTGACAAAAACACATTATGGGCAAAAGTAGACATTTTTTACAGAAAATGTGTGTATTAATTGTATAATATTATAACCAAAAATAGTCAATTTTCACAGAATGTGTGCGAATTTTATAAATGTAAGACATATAATGGGGGAAAAAAAGGCTCTCATTTTGTACAGACGATGTGTATTAATTGTATAAGTGTAAGACATATTATAGACAAAAATATATATATATTTTTACAGAAAATGTGTGTATGAATTGTATAATATTATGAACAAAAATAGTAAATTTTCACAGAATATTTGTGAATTTTATAAGTGTAAGACATATAATGGGAAAATATATATATATATTTTTTGTGTATTAATTTTATAAGTGTAAAAAATATCATTTGAAAAGTATGTTTTTTTTTATTCAGAAAATGTGTGAATTGTTGTATAAGTAAGTCATTTTATGAGTAAAAATAGGCTTTTTTTTTTTTTTTTTTTTTACAGAAAATGTATTAATCGTATAAATGTAGCATATAAGGGGCAAAAATAGGTATTTTTTTGTACTAATTGTATAAGTGTACAAAATATTATGCAGAAAAATAATATTTCTACAGAATATGAATTGTATAAGTGTAAAACGTATTACGGACAAAAGTAGACATTTTTTACAGAGAATGTGTGTATTTATTGTGTAATATTATGAACAAAAATAGTAAATTTTCACAGAATGTATGAATTATATATATGTACGACATATAATGGGAAAATAGTTTTTTTTTTGTTTGTTTTTTTACAGAAAATGTGTTAATTTTATAAGTTTAACAAAAAATAAGGTTTTTTTTGTACAGAAAATGTGTGAATTATTGTATAAGTAAGTCATTTTATGAGCAAAAATAGGCTTCTTTTTACAGAAAATGTATGTATTAATGGTATAAATGTAACATTATGGGCAAAAATAGGCATTTTATGAATGTACAACATATAATGGGGGGAAAAAATTTGCTTTTTTTTTTTTACATAAATGTGTATTAATTTTATAGTTTTAAGACTATAGTTTTATATATGTATAAAAAAAAAACCTCAAAATTGCACTCTAGTGCCCACTAGGAATAAAACACAGACAAAACTGCTTGTAACTTCCAGCAGGAATGTTGTAGGGACATGAAACAAAAACCTGTATGTAGGCATTGTATATAGCAGGGGTGCCCACACTTTTTCTGCAGGCGAGCTATTTTTCAATTGACCAACTCGAGGGGATCTACCTCATTTATATATATTATTTATATTTATTTATTTATGAAAGAGACATTTTTGTAAACAAGTTAAATGTGTTTAATGATAATACAAGCATGTGTAACACATATAGAAGTCTTTCTTTCATGAAGACAAGAATATAAGTCGGTGTATTACCTGATTCTGATGACTTGCATTGATTGGAATCAGACAGTAATGATGATAACGCCCACATTTTCAAATGGAGGAGAAAAAAAAGTTGTCCTTTCTGTACAATACCACATGAAAGTGGTTGGTTTTTGGCATCTAATTCATCCAGCTTCCATACACTTTACAAGAAAAACATTGGCGGCAAATTCCGTAGCTTGCTTGATTGACATTCACGGCACCCGAGGGTCTTGTGAGATGACGCTGGCTGCTGCCAGTTCATTATTATGAAAAAATGACAGAGAGGAAGGTCGAGAAACACTTTTTATTTCAACAGACTTTCGCGCCGTCCCTTCCGTCAAAACTCTAAAGGCTGACTGCACATTTCCTATCTTCACAATAAAAGCACATCACTTGTGCACGCCAGCTTTCCGAGACTCTGTATTTAGTTAGCGCAGGCAGCATGAAGCAGGGCTTTTACTGTGAAGATAGGAAATGTGCAGTCGGCCTTTAGAGTTTTGACGGAAGGTACGGCGAAATAAAAAGTGTTTCTCGCCTTCCTCTCGGTCATATTTTAATAATAATGATCTTGCAGCAGCCAGCGTCATCTCACAAGACCCTCCGGTACCGTGAATGTCATTTAAGTGGCGTCTTGGTGAAGATTGATGATCACTAATTTTTAGGTCTATTTTTTTTTAAAACCTGGCTCGAGATCGACTAACACACCCCCCGCGGTCGACTGGTAGCTCGCGATCGACGTAATGGGCACCCCTGGTATATAGGCATTGTTTTTACAGAAAATGTGTGTATTAATTGTATAATATTATGAACAAAAATAGTACATTTTCACAGAATATGTGTGAATTGTATAAGTGTAGGACATATAATGGGAAAAAATTGGCTTTTTTTGTACAGAAAATGTGTATTAATTGTATAAGTGTAACACATATCATGAACAAAAATAGTTTGATTTTATTTTACAGAAAATGTATTACTTTTATGAGCAAAATAGGCATTTTTTTGTATTAATTGTATAAGTGTATGGAATATTATGCAGAGTGAAGTGAAGTGATTTATATTTATATAGCGCTTTTCTCAAGTGACTCAAAGCGCTTTACATAGTGACACCCAATATCTAAGTTTCATTTAAACCAGTGTGGGTGGCACTGGGAGCAGGTGGGTAAAGCGTCTTGCCTAAGGACACAACAGCAGTAACTAGGATGGCACAAGCGGGAATCGAACCTGCAACCCTCAAGTTGCTGGCACGGCCACTCTACCAACCGAGAAATAATACATTTACAAAAATGTTTAATAATTGTATAATATTATGAAGAAAAATTGTGAATTTTCAAAGAATATGTGTGAATTTTATAACTAAGACATATAATGGGAAAAAATTTGCTTTTTTTTTTTTACATAAATGTGTATTAATTTTATAGTTTTAAGACATTGACAAAAATAGTTTTTGTTGTTTTTTTTGTACAGAAAATGTGTATTAATTGTATAATATTATAACCAAAAATAGTCAATTTCCACAGAATGTGTGAATTTTATAAATGTACAACATATAATGGGGGAAAAAAATTTGCTTTTTTTTTTTTTTTACATAAATGCGTATTAATTTTATAGTTTTAAGACATTGACAAGAATAGTTTGTTGTTTTTTTTGTACAGAAAATGTGTATTAATTGTATAATATTATAACCAAAATTAGTCAATTTCCACAGAATATGTGTGAATTTGATAAATGTACAACATATAATGGGGGGGAAAAAATGTGCTTTTTTTTTTTTTTTACATAAATGTGTAATAATTTTATAGTTGTAAGACATATTATTGACAAAAATAATTTTGTTGGATTTTTGTACAGAAAGTGTGTATTAATTATATAATATTATGACCAAAAATAGTCAATTTCCACAGAATATGTGTGAATTTTATAAATGTACGACATATAATGGGGGAAAAAATTTGCTTTTTTTTTTTTTTTTACATAAATGTATATTAATTTTATAGTTTTAAGATGTTGACAAAAATAGTTTTTGTTGTTTTTTTTGTACAGAAAATGTGTATTAATTGTATAATATTATAACCAAAAATAGTCAATTTCCACAGAATATGTGTGAATTTTATAAATGTACGACATATAATGGGGGAAAATATGTTTTTTTTTTTTTTACATAAATGTGTATTAATTTTATAGTTTTAAGACATTGACAAAAATAGTTTTTGTTGTTTATTTTGTACAGAAAATGTGTATTAATTGTATAATATAACCAAAAATAGTCAATTTCCACAGAATATGTGAGAATTTTATAAATGTACAACATATAATGGGGGGAAAAAATGTGTTTTTTTTTTTTTTTAAATAATTGTGTATTAATTTTATAGTTGTAAGACATATTGACAAAAATAATTTTGTTGGATTTTTGTACAGAAAGTGTGTATTAATTATAAAATATTATGACCAAAAATAGTCAATTTTCACAGAATATGTGTGAATTTTATAAATGTACAACATAAAATGGGGGAAAGAAATGTACTTTTTTTTTTTTTTTACATAAATGTGTATTAATTTTATAGTTGTAAGACATATTGACAAAAATAATTTTGTTGGATTTTTGTACAGAAAGTGTGTATTAATTATATAATATTATGACCAAAAATGGTCAATTTTTACGGAATAGGTGAATTTTATATATGTACGACATATAATGGGGATTTTTTTTTTTTTTTTTTTTTACATAAATGTGTATTAATTTTCTAGTTGAAAGACATATTGACAAAAATATTTTTTGTTGGGTTTTTTTGTACAGAAAATGTGTGTATTAAATGAATGGAAATCCCTTTCTTTAGCCTGGCTTAGTATTGTGTTTTATTGTTTCCCTGCCTCCCTTTCTCACCTCGCAGTCCAAAGTTCAACGCCAGGTTGCACTTGTCAGCCGCTCTTTCCATCCCTCCGCTTCGACAGCCATGGAAAGGTGAAGGTGGTGCTGGGGTAAGTACAATGATTAAGCATGAAAGCCAGCGCACAAAGCGAGGGAGAGACCAGTAATAGGTGGACATTTCCACTGAGAGCCGGCCTGCACTAACAGTCACACAAGGGGATTATTTGGGGCAAATTCAAGGGCATTTGTTGAGTCGGCCGGCCTCTGACCGTTCAAACTGATGTCGGTGTGAAAGCATCAATCTGTCAACTAAACCCCACTTGCCGGGTCAAAAGGCTTTCAACGTGGCGGCAGAAGACAAATAAAAAATAGAGCTTTCCATATTTCCTAAATAAGAAAGAGGGCTTTGAGTGAGCCTGAAAAGAGAAAATTGTCACCATTACCTTTGGGGAAGCAAAGGAGGTATGGCAACTAAAGGTGTATTATGACAAATTGAGGGTGGCCTGCATCGTTTTGCAGGATGGAGCTTTGTTGTCATGGAGAGTTTGCAGACGGCAGACCTTTTCTTTTTACACTCAATGCTTATTTTCTTTGTATTGGCTCATCAGCTGATGTAAACACTTCAAGTGCGCCAGCAGAGCAATAAATGCCGGCTTTACGTTCCCTCAACAAAAAAAAGTATAGGCTGAAGCTAAGAGCTTCTTATGCCGACGACGCTTTCCACGTTCACTTTGTACACGTCTAACAGAGGAAAGGAAAGAAAATTGATCTTCGGATAAAGAAACACCAGAAAGGACTCTAGAATGAAAATCTTAGTGCATGCATTAGTAAGCAGGTCAATACATGCATTTACCAATATACATATATACATTATATATATATATGTATATATATATATATGTATATATATATATATATATATATATGTATACACACATACCATTGTTCCAATGCACAATTGTGCATACACCTTTTCCCCCCCTATTCCTTCCCTTTCCTCTTTCCTTTCCATCCCTTTCTCCCCACATGGTGATGCATAATATAGTCAAGTATATGATTTTTGAAACAAGTAAAGCGAGAACGAATATAAAATACAAATGTATTACAGTTTTAGGAGTTAAGTGTTGGAATAAGCTCAGGGATGAGCTGAAGACATGCACTTCTTTGGTAAGGTTTAAGGAAAGCATGAAAAGGTGAAATAATTGAATATTATAAAATATAGTAACAATTACTTTCATCCCATTGATGTTTTGTTTTTTTTAACTTTGTGGTTCCAGGCCATTTAATTTTCAGTGAAGGTATAGGATCGGCAAAGTTTACCTATAACCTGTACTATAAAACTGATCACCCGAAATGGTTGGTTGATTTGATTGATTATATGACTGAAATAAAATGATTTCATTCATTCAAGTAGAGAAGTATTGTATGAATGTGAACGACCTTTGCCGTCGTCGCTCGGGTTCCATGGACCACCCAGGAAGGACATCGCTTTTGCATGTTTGACTCTTGTTTATTCTTTCGATAAAACAAGTTTGTCCGCGGTCGGGTCGCTTTTCAGCTCCTTCTCTCCTGCTTGCTCCTCGCTCTCTTTCAGCAGGCCGCGTAGTCGCTGTCTTCGGCTCGCTGTCTGTCTCTCTCGGTGGTCAGGTTCTGCTGCGGGTTCTCCTACTCTTTCTGCCCTGATCCCTCCTCCTTCTCCCCTTTTTATATACTGCGTGTCATGATGGTGTAGAGTCACCCCAGGGATGCACGAGGACCAGACAGGCAGGAATAGCATGTAAGACTTGATTTAATATATAAAAAAATAAAAGAATACTGATACTAAAGGCAAAATAAAGCGCATGCCTATGCACGAGAAGCTAACGCTAAACTTGGCATGTGACAAAATCCAAAATGTGACGTGCTGAGCACACGTGAAGCTAAAACGAGACTTAGCACATGTACAGAATAAGGGATAATACCAACGTGAGAGTTGAATAAAGCAAACAACGGACCAAGAACGAACAAAGGGAGCGGGCAGGCTTAAAGGGGAACATTATACCAATTTCAAAAGGGTTAAAAACAATAAAAATCAGTTCCCAGAGGCATGTTGTATTTTTTGAAGTTTTTTTCAAAAATTTACCGGTCTCCGAATATCCCTAAAGTAAGCTTTAAAGTTCTTTATTTTCGCTATTTGCGATGCCACTATCCATTTCCCTGTGACGTCACACAGTGTTGCCAATGTAAACAAACAATGGCGAAGATAAAGCGACATTAGCTCGGATTCAGACTCGGATTTCAGCGGTTTAAGCGATTCAACAGATTACGCATGTTTTGAAACGGATGGTTGGAGTATGAAAGTATTGAAGAAGAAACTGAAGCTATTGAGCGAATAGCTATTGACGCTATTCATAGCCATAGCATGGCCGAATAGCTGCGTTAGCATCGCTGGTAAAATGTGCGGACCAAACGATCAGGACTTTCGCATCTTGTGACACTGGAGCAACTTAAATCCGTCGATTGGTAAGTGTTTGTTTTTTTCCGCATTAAATGTGGGTGGAAGGAACCGTGATATAGTTGCAAATGCATCTGCAGGTTATCCATACATCTCTGTGCCATGTCTGCTTTAGCACCGCCGGTATATAGCATGTTAGCATCGATTAGCGTAGCATGTTAGCATCGATTAGCTGGCAGTCAACATCAACAAAACTCACCTTTGTGAATTCATTGACTTTATAGTTGCAAATGCATCTGCAGGTTATCCATACATCTCTGTGCCATGTTTGCTTTAGCACCGCCGGTAAATAGCATGTTAGCATAGATCAGCGTAGCATGTTAACATCGATTAGCTGGCAGTCACGCTGCGACCAAATATGTCTGATTAGCACATAAGTCAACATCAACAAAACTCACCTTTGTGATTTCGTTGACTTTATTGTTGAAAATGCATCTGCAGGTTATCCATACATCTCTGTGCCATGTCTGCTTTAGCACCGCCGGTAAATAGCATGTTAGCATCGATTAGCATAGCATGTTAGCATCGATTAGCTGGCAGTCAACATCAACAAAACTCACCTTTGTGAATTCATTGACTTTATAGTTGCAAATGCATCTGCAGGTTATCCATACATCTCTGTGCCATGTTTGCTTTAGCACCGCCGGTAAATAGCATGTTAGCATAGATCAGCGTAGCATGTTAGCATCGATTAGCTGGCAGTCACGCTGCGACCAAATATGTCTGATTAGCACATAAGTCAACATCAACAAAACTCACCTTTGTGATTTCGTTGACTTTATTGTTGAAAATGCATCTGCAGGTTATCCATTCATCTCTGTGTCATGTCCGTCATCGCCGGTAAAATGTGGAGACACTTTGGTACATTCAATGGGGGTCTGGCGGCAGACACTTTCGCATCTTCGGGCCAGTGGTGCAACTTGAATCCCTCCCTGTTAGTGTTGTTACACCCTCCGACAACACACCGACGAGGCATGAGGTCTCCAAAGTTCTAAAAAATAGTCGAAAAAACGGAAAATAACAGAGCTGAGACCCGGTGATTGCAATGTGTTGAAGATGAAAAGGGCGGCTGTATTACCTCGGTGACGTCACGTTCTGATGTCATCGCCAAAAGAGCCATAGACAGAAAGGCGTTTAATTCGCCAAAATTCACCCATTTAGAGTTCGGAAATCGGTTAAAAAAATATATGGTCTTTTTTCTGCACCATCAAGGTACATATTGACGCTTACATAGTGGTGATAATGTTCCCCTTTAAATACAGAAACAATAATCAGAACACAGGTGCGCCTAACAAACAAGGGCAGGTGGGACAAATGAGAAAGCATGGAAACAAGATAAAACAGGAAGTGCAAAAACTAAGAACAGGAAGAGTCCAAAATGATTGACAAAAGGACTCCGAAACCAAAACCATATGCGAGGAGATATGTTGATTTTCTGCCGGTGCGCGATCCATCCATCCATCCATCCATCTTCTTCCGCTTATCCGAGGTCGAGTCGCGGGGGCAACAGCCTAAGCAGGGAAACCCAGACTTCCCTTTCCCCAGCCACTTCGTCTAGCTCTTCCCGGGGGATCCCGAGGCGTTCCCAGGCCAGCCGGGAGACATAGTCTTCCCAACGTGTCCTGGGTCTTCCCCGTGGCCTCCTACCGGTTGGACGTGCCATAAACACCTCCCTAGGGAGGCGTTCGGGTGGCATCCTGAACAGATGCCCGAACCACCTCATCTGGCTCCTCTCGATGTGGAGGAGCAGCGGCTTTACTTTGAGTTCCTCCCGGATGGCAGAGCTTCTCACCCTATCTCTAAGGGAGAGCCCCGCCACACGGCGGAGGAAACTCATTTGGGCCGCTTGTACCCGTGATCTTATCCTTTCGGTCATGACCCAAAGCTCATGACCATAGGTGAGGATGGGAACGTAGATCGACCGGTAAATTGAGAGCTTTGCCTTCCGGCTCAGCTCCTTCTTCACCACAACGGATCGGTACAACGTCCGCATTACTGAAGACGCAGCACCGATCCGCCTGTCGATCTCACGATCCACTCTTCCCTCACTCGTGAACAAGACTCCTAGGTACTTGAACTCCTCCACTTGGGGCAGGGTCTCCTCCCCAACCCGGAGATGGCACTCCACCCTTTTCCGGGCGAGAACCATGGACTCGGACTTGGAGGTGCTGATTCTCATTCCGGTCGCTTCACACTCGGCTGCAAACTGATCCAGTGAGAGCTGAAGATCCCGGTCAGATGAAGCCATCAGGACCACATCATCTGCAAAAAGCAGAAACCTAATCCTGCGGTCAACCCCTCAACGCCTTGACTGCGCCTAGAAATTCTGTCCATAAAAGTTATGAACAGAATCGGTGACAAAGGACAGCCTCGGTGCGCAATCCACGCATCTGAAGTAGATTGCGGCGGCGGCGCTCCCGGTACTCTCCGCTCCGCCGCTTTCTCCGCCTCCTTGCCGCCATCTTGGGCAGGGCTCCAGCGTGCCCTGCCTTCCGTCGGCTCCGCCTCTCCACAATGAATGTATATAAAGAAGTGAGTCATGTATAGGTACCGTATTTTTCGGATTATAAATCGCTCCGAAGTATACGTCGCACCGGCCGAAAATGCATAATAAAGAAGGAAAAAAAACAAATAAGTCGCACTGGAGTATAAGTCGCATTTTTGGGGGAAATTTATTTGATAAAACCCAACACCAAGAATAGACATTTGAAAGTTAATTTAAAATAAATAAAGAATAGTGAACAACAGGCTGAATAAGTGTACGTTATATGACGCTTAAATAACAACTGAGAAGGTGCCTGCTATGTTAACCTAACATATTATGGTAAGAGTCATTCAAATAACTATAAGATATAGAACATGCTATACCTTTACCAAACAATCCGTCACTCCGAATCGATAAATCCCATGAAATCTTCTAAACAACTCTGCCAACTCCAAAGGTATGCTCCGCTTCCTCTTGTTTTCTGCTGCATATTTCACTACGTCCAGCTTGTAATCTGCAGAACATGATTTCCTTTTCCGGTGTCATTTTTGTTCAGCCCTTTTCAGTTTTTACAAGTTACCGCCAACGATGAAATGATCCATCTTAATAGCTACGGCAGTAGCACATAGCAGTTAGCGTTCCATGACCCACAATGCACTTCTGCCACGACCCTCCCCCGCCAAATTCGTATTGGTTGACGTGTGTGTGTGACGACCGCTGAGATTTTCTTTGTCTCTTCCGCGAATGAGATGAATAATATTTTTGGATATTTGACGGTAATGTGTTAAAAATTTCACACATAAGTCGCTCCGAAGTATAAGTCTTACCCTCGGCCAAACTATGAAAAAAAACTGCGACTTATAGTCCAAAAAATACGGTATACAAACATGATGTTCCACCAGCTCTTTAATTCCCATTGTGTATAAAAAAATGTCATTTTTGCCTCTTTGAGCTGTAATTTGACCCCTTTAAAATGCTTCAAAACTCACCAAACTGGACACACACATCAGGACTGGTGAAAATTGCGATCTAAAAAAAAAAACCTCAAAATTGCACTCTAGTGCCCACTAGGAATAAAACACAGACAAAACTGCTTGTAACTTCCAGCAGGAATGTTGTAGGGACATGAAACAAAAACCTGTATGTAGGCATTGTATATAGCAGGGGTGCCCACACTTTTTCTGCAGGCGAGCTATTTTTCAATTGACCAACTCGAGGGGATCTACCTCATTTATATATATTATTTATATTTATTTATTTATGAAAGAGACATTTTTGTAAACAAGTTAAATGTGTTTAATGATAATACAAGCATGTGTAACACATATAGAAGTCTTTCTTTCATGAAGACAAGAATATAAGTCGGTGTATTACCTGATTCTGATGACTTGCATTGATTGGAATCAGACAGTAATGATGATAACGCCCACATTTTCAAATGGAGGAGAAAAAAAAGTTGTCCTTTCTGTACAATACCACATGAAAGTGGTTGGTTTTTGGCATCTAATTCATCCAGCTTCCATACACTTTACAAGAAAAACATTGGCGGCAAATTCCGTAGCTTGCTTGATTGACATTCACGGCACCCGAGGGTCTTGTGAGATGACGCTGGCTGCTGCCAGTTCATTATTATGAAAAAATGACAGAGAGGAAGGTCGAGAAACACTTTTTATTTCAACAGACTTTCGCGCCGTCCCTTCCGTCAAAACTCTAAAGGCTGACTGCACATTTCCTATCTTCACAATAAAAGCACATCACTTGTGCACGCCAGCTTTCCGAGACTCTGTATTTAGTTAGCGCAGGCAGCATGAAGCAGGGCTTTTACTGTGAAGATAGGAAATGTGCAGTCGGCCTTTAGAGTTTTGACGGAAGGTACGGCGAAATAAAAAGTGTTTCTCGCCTTCCTCTCGGTCATATTTTAATAATAATGATCTTGCAGCAGCCAGCGTCATCTCACAAGACCCTCCGGTACCGTGAATGTCATTTAAGTGGCGTCTTGGTGAAGATTGATGATCACTAATTTTTAGGTCTATTTTTTTTTAAAACCTGGCTCGAGATCGACTAACACACCCCCCGCGGTCGACTGGTAGCTCGCGATCGACGTAATGGGCACCCCTGGTATATAGGCATTGTTTTTACAGAAAATGTGTGTATTAATTGTATAATATTATGAACAAAAATAGTACATTTTCACAGAATATGTGTGAATTGTATAAGTGTAGGACATATAATGGGAAAAAATTGGCTTTTTTTGTACAGAAAATGTGTATTAATTGTATAAGTGTAACACATATCATGAACAAAAATAGTTTGATTTTATTTTACAGAAAATGTATTACTTTTATGAGCAAAATAGGCATTTTTTTGTATTAATTGTATAAGTGTATGGAATATTATGCAGAGTGAAGTGAAGTGATTTATATTTATATAGCGCTTTTCTCAAGTGACTCAAAGCGCTTTACATAGTGACACCCAATATCTAAGTTTCATTTAAACCAGTGTGGGTGGCACTGGGAGCAGGTGGGTAAAGCGTCTTGCCTAAGGACACAACAGCAGTAACTAGGATGGCACAAGCGGGAATCGAACCTGCAACCCTCAAGTTGCTGGCACGGCCACTCTACCAACCGAGAAATAATACATTTACAAAAATGTTTAATAATTGTATAATATTATGAAGAAAAATTGTGAATTTTCAAAGAATATGTGTGAATTTTATAACTAAGACATATAATGGGAAAAAATAGGCTTTTTTTTTTTTTTTTTTTTTTTTTTACAGAAAATATAAGTGTACTAAGACCTATGGACAAAAATAGCTTTTGTTGGGGGTTTTTTCTACAGAAAATGTGTGTATTAATTGTGTAAGTGTAAGACATGTCATGGACAAAAATATGTATATTTTTTTACAGAATATGTGTGTATTAATTGTAGAAGTCTGAGTCTTATAATTTTAAAAATTGGCTTTTTTTTGTCCACAAAAAGTGTGTATTACTGTATAAGTAAAAATAGGCTTTTATTTATTTTATTTTTATTTTTACAGAAATGTATGTATTAATTGTATAAGTGTTACACATATTATGGGCAAAAATGGGCATTTTTTTGTATTAACATAAAATGGGGGAAAAATAGGCATTGTTTTACAGAAAATGTGTGTATTGTATAATGTTATGAACAAAAATTTTAAAATTTCACAGAATGTGTGAATTGTATAAGTGTAAAAACATATAATGGGAAAAAATAGGCTTTTTTGTATAGAAAATGTGTATTAATTGTAGAAGTGTAAGACATATGGACAAAAATAGTTTGATTTTATTTTACAGAATACGTATATATTAATTTTATGGGCAAAATACGCATTTTTTTGTATTAATTGTATAAGTGTATGGAATATTATGCAGATAAATAACAATATATTTACAAAAAAATATGTATTGTATAATATTATGAAGAAAAATTGTGAATTTTCAAAGAATATGTGTGAATTTTATAACTGACATATAATGGGAAAAAATAGGCTTTTATTTTTTTTATTTTTTTACAGAAAATATAAGTGTACTAAGACCTATGGACAAAAATAGCTTTTGTTGGGGTTTTTTTCTACAGAAAATGTGTGTATTAATTGTGTAAGTGTAAGACATGTCATGGACAAAAATATGTATATTTTTTTACAGAATATGTGTGTATTAATTGTATAAGTCTGAGACTTATAACTCCAAAAATGGGCTTTTTTGTCCACAAAAAGTGTGTATTGTATAACTAAAAATAGGCTCTTTTTTTTTTTTTTTTTTACAGAAAATGTATGTATTAATTGTATGAGTGTAACACAAATTATGGGCAAAAATATAAGTATAAAACATAAAATGGGAAAAAATAGGCATTGTTTTACAGAAAATGCGTGTAATTGTATAATGTTATGAACAAAAATTGTCAATTTTCACGGAATATGTGTGAATTTTATAAGTGTAGGACATATAATGGACAAAAATAGTTTGATTTTATTTTACAGAATATGTATATATTAATTTTATGGGCAAAATAGGCATTTTTGTATTGTATAAGTGTACGGAATATTATGCAGAGAAATAACAATATATTTACAAAAAAATATGTATTGTATAATATTATGAAGAAAAATAGTGAATGTTCAAAGAATATGTGTGAATTTTATAATTAAGACATATAATGGGAAAAAATAGGCTTTCCTTTTCTTTTTTTTTTCTACAGAAAATGTGTGTATTTGTGTAAGTGTAAGACATGTCATTGACAAAAATATGTAATTTTTTTTACAGAATATGTGTGTATTAATTGTGTAAGTCTGAGACTTATAATTTGAAAAATTGGCTTTTTTGTCCACAAAAAGTGTGTACTATTGTATAAGTAAAAATGGGCTTTTTTTTTTTTTTTTACAGAAAATGTATGTATTAATTGTATAAGTGTAACACATATTATGGGCAAAAATAAGCATTTTTTTGTATTAATTGTATAAGTATAAAACATAAAATGGGAAAAAAATAGGCATTGTTTTACAGAAAATGTGTGCATTAATTGTATGTTATGAACAAAAATTGTAAATTTTCACAGGATATGTGTGAATTTCATAAGTGTAAGACATGTAATGGGAAAAAAATTTGCTTTTTTTTATACAGAAAATGTGTTTTAATTGTATAAGTGTAACACATATGGACAAAAATAGCTTGATTTTTTTTATGTGTGTATTATTGTATAAGTGTAAGACATATAATTGGAAAAATTGACTTTTTTGTACAGGAAATTTGTTTATTATTGTATAAGTGTAAGTCATTTTATAAACAAAAATGGGCTTTTTTTTACAGAAAATGTATGAATTAATGGTGTAAGTGTAAGACTTATCATGGGAAATATAGTCTTTTTTGTAACAGAAAAAGTGTGTATTGATTGTATAACTGTAAGACATAATGGGAAAAATTGTTTTGTTTTTTTGTTTATTTGTTTTTTTTTACACAAAATGTGTATAAGCAACACATTTAATGAGCAAGAATAGGCTTTGTTTGTGGGTGCATAGCATTATAGTGTTTCCCGCAGAAGTACAATCTATTTGTGGGGGCCGTGTAATGAAACCGTAATCGTCCAATTTGCATAATTGGCTTTGATGCATTTGCAAAAACGTGAGTAAAAACAGGAGGAGCAAAACGAATGTGTAATGTCGAACTCCAACTTTTTAGAGAAGAATATCTAGAGAGGTGCAGATAACAAAGTGGCTAGGTAGGCAACACTGCTCCCCTCCTGCTCTGTCTTCTTATTCTCTGGCAGAGCAGATGCATTTCTCGCACCGGCTACATGTCAGAGTGCATGTTTTGCCCAAACGTTGAGCCTTTTGTGGCCCGCGCTAGAGTCCCAGAGGAGGTCAACAAACATGGCTGTAAGTTCCACACTCCTCTCTGCCCTCAGGAGTCACACAGGAAGCCCCGTGTTGGACACTTCCTGTCGGCGCCAGGAACAATGACTTGTCCCAGGCCGTGACCTAGCCGCCGCGGCCATAAATCATCCACCTTGAAAACGGAGCAGGTGGTGACGGATTAACAAGGTAACGGCGCCGGCGTGGTCAAACGGTGCAAACCAAGTTTTTTTAAATAGCTGTTGTGCATACTCAATGTTTAGCACGCACGCGTCTATACCAACTTTTTGCTACTGGCACTGTTATGTATTTTGATGTTTTTCTAAACCAAGGGCACCGCAAAAAAAGGCATTTTTGTCTTAATTTGGATATAAAATGTTAGTGTACGTGAAACATATGTTTACTATTGTCATTTAGTCCTTCAATAAAATGTTGAACTTTGAACAACTTGTCTTTTACAAACCCCGTTTCCATATGAGTTAGAAAATTGTGTTAGATGTAAATATAAACGGAATACAAATAATTTTCAACCCATATTCAGTTGAATACACTACAAAGACAAGATATTTGATGTTCAAACTCATTAACTTTATTTTTTTTTGCAAATAATAATTAACTTAGAATTTCATGGCTGCAACATGTGCCAAAGTAGTTGGGAAAGGGCATGTTCACCACTGTGTCACATCACCTTTTCTTTTAAAAACACTCAAAAAACGTTTGGGAACTGAGGAAACTAATTGTTGAAGCTATAAAAGTGGAATTCTTTCCCATTCTTGTTTTATGTAGAATTTCAGTCGTTCAACAGTCCGGGGTCTTCGCTGTCGTGTTTTACCATTCATAATGCGCCACACATTTTCGATGGGAGACAGGTCTGGACTGCAGGCGGGCCAGGAAAGTACCCACACTCTTTTTTTTTATATAGCCATGCTGTTGTAACACTTGTCTTGCTGAAATAAGCAGGGGCGTCCATGACAACTTTGCTTGGATGACAACATATGTTGCTCCAAAACCTGTATGGACATTTCAGCATTAATGGTGCCTTCACAGATGTGTAAGTTACCCATGCCTTGGGCACTAATACACCCCCATACCATCACAGATGCTGGCTTTTCAACTTTGCGCCTATAACAATTCGAATGGTTATTTTCCTCTTTGTTCTTGAGGACACCACATCCATAGTTTCTAAATATAATTTGAAATGTGGACTCGTCAGACCACAGAACACCTTTCCAATTTGCATCAGTATAACTTAGATGAGCTCGGGCCCATCCAAGCCGGCGGCGTTTCAGGATGTTGATAAATGGGTTTGGCTTTGCATAGTAGAGATTTAACTTGCATTTATAGATGTAACAACCAACTATAGTTACTGACAGTGGTTTTATGAAGTGTTCCTGAGCCCATGTGGTGATATCCTTTACACACTGATGTCGGTTTTTGATGCAGTACCGCCTGTGGGATCAAACGTCCGTAATATCATCGCTTATGTGCAGTGATTTTTTTTTTTCCAGATTCTCTGAACTTTTTGATGATTTTACGGACCGTAGATGGTAAAATCCCTAAATTCCTTGCAATAGCTCGTTGAGAAATGTTGTTCTAAAACTGTTCGACAGTTTGCTTACAAAGTGGTGACCCTCGCCCCATCTTTTACTGTTAATATCTGCTTATTTTCTGTTTCAACATGTTCTATCTACACTTCTGTTCAAATGTAATAATCACTTATTCTTCTCTTCTTTGATACTTGACATTAGTTTTGGATGATACCACACATTCAGGTATCGAATCCGATACCAAGTAGTTACAGGATCATACATTGGTCAAATTCAAAGTCCTCGTGTGTCCAGGGACGTATTTACTGACTTTATAAACAATACACAAACATAAGAGTGTAAGATGTATCATGGACAAAAATAGGCATTTGTTTTTGTTCACAGAAAATGTGTGTATTTATGGTTTAAATGTAAGACATATTATTAGGGACAAAATATTATGCAGAGAAATAACAATATTTTTACAGAATATTTGTGTATTAATTGTATAAGTGTAACACATAATTGACACAAATAGGCACATTTTAATTGTATGATATAAACAAAAATAGTCCATTTTCACAGAATATGTGTAATTTTTATAAGTGTAAGACATATAATTGTCAGTTAGTTTGTGTCGAACCCCAAGATGCAGAGAAGGAGGGAGGTATTTTGCAGGAAAACGTGATTTAATTTAAATACTAAGACAAAAACAAACAAAGGGCTGAAACAAAAAGCGTGCACGTGGGCGGATAACAAACAAAAGGCCTAGCGTGAAAGCTAACAGGTACCTAGCAGGAAACAGACGTCGTACTTGTAAAATGAAAGAACAAACTGGAAGCAGGGAACAAAAAACAGTAAGCTACGAGTATAGCTTACCGCTACGCTGCAAAGACACGACAAGATACGACACAACAGGAGCGATATTACATGACAAGAGCGACAAGAAGTGACATCGACAAATCAATAATCCAGCACTGACTGGAAGAACAAAGCAGGTAAAATAGGAATCGGGCTGATTGACACCAGGTGTGGCTAGGTGCCAATCGGCCGCAGCTGAGGGAAAAC
This sequence comes from Nerophis ophidion, assembly GCF_033978795.1. Classification (NCBI taxonomy): domain Eukaryota; kingdom Metazoa; phylum Chordata; class Actinopteri; order Syngnathiformes; family Syngnathidae; genus Nerophis; species Nerophis ophidion. The sequence goes on along the minus strand of NC_084620.1, from coordinate 52,001,920 downwards.
AGCACACAGGGAGACAAACAGGAAGCTGAACCAAAATAAGAGTGCTGACAGGAACTAAGGACAGTAATTACTAAACACACCGAGGAAAAACTAAAACACAAACGGTCAGTGGCAAGCCTGACAATAATGGGAGAAAATTGGCTTTTTTTTTTTTTTTACAGAATATGTGTGTTTTAATTATGTAAGTGTAAGACAGAAAACCGGGGGGGAAATTTGTACAGAAAATGTGTGTATTATTGCATAAGTGTAAGTCATTTTATGAACAAAAATAGTTTTTTTTGTTTAATTTTTTTCACAAAATGTATTTATTAATAATAAATGTAACACATAATAGAGGCATTTTGTGTACAAAAGTGTACGAAATATTATGCAGAGAAATAATATTTTCACGGAATATTTGTGTATTAATTGTATGTGTAAGACATAAAACTAAAACAAATTGGAAAAATATTTTTACAGAAAATGTGTGTATTAATTGTATAAGTGTAAAACATAAAATGGGAACAAATAGGCATTGTTTTTGCAACAAATGTGTGTATTAATTGTATAATATTAATAAAAATAGTACATTTTCACAGAATATGTGTGAATTTTATGTGTGAGATATAATGGGGAAAAATTGGCTTTTTTTTTTTTTTTACAAAAAATGTATATTAATTTTATAAGTAGACATATCATGGAGAAAAATATATATTTTTTTTTTTTTACAGAATATGCATGTATTAATTGTATAAGTGTAAGACTTATAATCGGAAAAATAGGCTATTTTTGTACAGAAAAAGTTTGTTTTATTTAAGTAAATAGGCTTTTTTTATTTTATTTTTTTTTACAGAAAAAGTTTGTTTTATTTAAGTAAATAGGCTTTTTTTATTTATTTTTTTTTTTACAGAAAAAGTGTGTATTAATCGTATAAATGTAAGACATTTTATGGGCAAAAATGGGCATTTTTTGTATTAATTGAATAAATGTACAAAATATTATGCAGAGAAGTAACAATATTTTTACATAATATTTGTGTATTAAGTGTAAAAGTGTAAGACATATATTGACACAAATAGGCAAATATTTTTTACAGAAAAAGTGTGTATTATTTTACAAGTGTAAAACATTAAATGGGAATAAATAGGCATTGTTTTTACAGAAAATGTGTGTATTAATTATATAATAATAAAAATAGTAAAGTTTCACAGAATATGTGTGAATTTTATGTGTGAGATGTAGTGGGAAAAAATAGCCTTTTTTTTCCAACAGAAAATGTGTATTAATTTTATAAGTAGACATATTATGGACAAAAATATTTGTTGGTTTTTTCTACAGAAAATGTGTGTATTAATTGTATAAGTGTAAGACATATGGAGAAAAATATATATATATTTTTTTTTTTTACAGAATATGCATGTATTAATTGTATAAGTGTAAGACTTTTAATCGGAAAAATAGGCTTTTTTTTGTACAGAAAAAGTTTGTTTTATTTAAGTAAATATAGGCTTCTTTTTTTTTTATTTTACAGAAAAAGTGTGTATTAATCGTATAAATGTAAGAAATTTTATGGGCAAAAATAGGCATTTTTTGTATTAATTGAATAAATGTACAAAATATTATGCAGAGAAATAACATTTTTACAGAATATTTGAGTATTAATTGTAAAAGTGTAAGACATATATTGACGCAAACATTTTTTACAGAAAAAGTGTGTATTATTTTAAGTGTAAAACATTAAATGGGAATAAATAGGCATTTTTTTTTTACAGAAAATGTGTGTATTAATTGTATAATATTAAAAATAGTAAAGTTTCACAGAATATGTGTTGATTTTATGTGTGAGATATAATGGGAAAAAATAGGCTTTTTTTTTTTTTACAGAAAATGTGTATTAATTTTATAAATAGACATATTATGGACAAAGACATTGGGTTTTTTTTCTACAGAAAATGTGTGTATTAATTGTATAAGTGTAAGACATATGGAGAAAAAAATATATATATTTTTTTTACAGAATATTTGTGTATTAATTGTAAAAGTGTAAGACATATATTGACGCAAATATTTTCTACAGAAAAAGTGTGTAGTAATTTTATAAGTGTAAAACATTAAATGGGAATAAATAGGCATTGTTTTTACAGAAAATGTGTGTATTAATTATACAATAATAAAAATAGTAAAGTTTCAGAGAATATGTGTGAATTTTATGTGTGAGATATAATGGGAAAAAATAGGCTTTTTTTCTACAGAAAATGTGTATTAATTTTATAAGTAGACATATTATGGACAAAAATATTTGTTGATGTTTTTTTCTACAGAAAATGTGTATTAACTGTATAGGTGTTGACATATCATGGAGAAAAATATATATTTTTTTTTTTTACAGAATATGCATGTATTAATTGTATAAGTGTAAGACTTACAATCGGAAAAATTGTTTGTTTTATTTAAGCAAATAGGCTTTTTTTTTTTTTTTTTTTTTTACAGAAAAAGTGTGTATTAATCGTATAAATGTAAGAAATTTTATGGGCAAAAGTAGGCATTTTTTGTATTAATTGAATAAATGTACAAAATATTATGCAGAGAAATAACATTTTTACAGAATATTTGAGTATTAATTGTAAAAGTGTAAGACATATATTGACGCAAACATTTTTTACAGAAAAAGTGTGTATTATTTTAAGTGTAAAACATTAAATGGGAATAAATAGGCTTTTTTTTTTACAGAAAATGTGTGTATTAATTGTATAATATTAAAAATAGTAAAGTTTCACAGAATATGTGTTAATTTTATGTGTGAGATATAATGGGAAAAAATAGGCTTTTTTTTTTTTACAGAAAATGTGTATTAATTTTATAAATAGACATATTATGGACAAAGACATTGGGTTTTTTTTCTACAGAAAATGTGTGTATTAATTGTATAAGTGTAAGACATATGGAGAAAAAAAGATATATATTTTTTTTACAGAATATTTGTGTATTAATTGTAAAAGTGTAAGACATATATTGACGCAAATATTTTCTACAGAAAAAGTGTGTAGTAATTTTATAAGTGTAAAACATTAAATGGGAATAAATAGGCATTGTTTTTACAGAAAATGTGTGTATTAATTATACAATAATAAAAATAGTAAAGTTTCAGAGAATATGTGTGAATTTTATGTGTGAGATATAATGGGAAAAAATAGGCTTTTTTTCTACAGAAAATGTGTATTAATTTTATAAGTAGACATATTATGGACAAAAATATTTGTTGATGTTTTTTTCTACAGAAAATGTGTATTAACTGTATAGGTGTTGACATATCATGGAGAAAAATATATATATATTTTTTTTTTACAGAATATGCATGTATTAATTGTATAAGTGTAAGACTTACAATCGGAAAAATTGTTGGTTTTATTTAAGCAAATAGGCTTTTTTTTTTTTTTTTTTTACAGAAAAAGTGTGTATTAATCGTATAAATGTAAGACATTTTATGGGCAAAAGTAGGCATTTTTTGTATTAATTGAATAAATGTACAAAATATTATGCAGAGAAATAACATTTTTACAGACTATTTGAGTATTAATTGTAAAAGTGTAAGACATATATTGACGCAAACATTTTTTACAGAAAAAGTGTGTATTATTTTAAGTGTAAAACATTAAATGGGAATAAATAGGCATTTTTTTTTACAGAAAATGTGTGTATTAATTGTATAATATTAAAAATAGTAAAGTTTCACAGAATATGTGTTAATTTTATGTGTGAGATATAATGGGAAAAAATAGGCTTTTTTTTTACAGAAAATGTGTATTAATTTTATAAATAGACATATTATGGACAAAGACATTGGAGTTTTTTTCTACAGAAAATGTGTGTATTAATTGTATAAGTGTAAGACATATGGAGAAAAAAATATATATATATTTTTTACAGAATATTTGTGTATTAATTGTAAAAGTGTAAGACATATATTGACGCAAATATTTTCTACAGAAAAAGTGTGTAGTAATTTTATAAGTGTAATACATTAAATGGGAATAAATAGGCATTGTTTTTACAGAAAATGTGTGTATTAATTATACAATAATAAAAATAGTAAAGTTTCACAGAATATGTGTGAATTTTATGTGTGAGATATAATGGGAAAAAATAGGCTTTTTTTTCTACAGAAAATGTGTATTAATTTTATAAATAGACATATGGACAAAAATATTGTTTTTTTCTACAGAAAATGTGTGTATTAATTGTATAAGTGTAAGACATATGGAGAAAAAAAAAATATATATATATATATATATATATATATATTTACAGAATATGCATGCATTAATTGTATAAGTGTAAGACTTATAATCGAAAAAATAGGCTTTTTTGTACAGAAAACGTTTGTTTTATTGTTTAGGTAAAAATAGGCTTTTTTTGATTTTTTTTTAAAGAAAAAGTGTGTATTAATCGCATAAATGTAAGACAAAAAATTAATACAAAAAAATGGGAATTTTTTTGTATTAATTGAATAAATGTACAAAATATTATACAGAGAAATAATATTTTTAGAGAATATTTGTGTATTAAGTGTAAAAGTGTAAGACATATATTGACAAAAATAGGCAAATATTTTCTACAGAAAAAGTGTGTATTAATTTTATAAGTGTATAACATTAAATGGGAATAAATACGCATTGTTTTTACAGAAAATGTGTGTATTAATTGTATAATATTATGAACAAAAATAGTCAATTTTCACAGAATGTGTGAATTTTATAAGTGTAGGACATATAATGGACACATACACTTTTTATTAATTGTTTTTTTACAGAAAATGTGTGTATTAATTGTATAAGTCTAAGACATATCATGGACAAAAATAGGCAGTTTTTTTTTACATAAAATGTATATATCAATTGTTTAAGTGTAGAACATGGGCAAAAGTAGACATTTTTTACAGAAAATGTGTGTAATAATTGTATAAGTCAAAGACAGATCAAGGACAAAAATAGGCAGTTTTTTAACAGAAAATATGTGTCTTAATTGTATAAGTGTAAAACTTTTTTTTTTTTTACAGAAAGTATGTGTATTACTGTATAAGTGTAATACATTTTATGGGCAAAAATAGGCTTTTTTTAACAGAAAATGTATGTATTAATTGTATAAGTGTAAAATGTATAATGGGCAAAAATAGGCTTATTTTACAGAAAATGTGTTTATTAATTGTGTAAATGTAGCACATATTGGACAAAATGGCCATTTATTTTGTATTGTATAAGTGTAAGACATATGGACAAAATGGGCATTTTTTAACATAAAACGTGTGTATTAATTATATAAGTGTAAAACATATAAATGACAGAAATATGTTTTTTTTAGAGAATTTCTGTGTATTAATTGTATAAATGTAGCACATATAGGCAAACATAGGCCTTTTTTGTTTATAAGTGTAAGACATATGGACAAAAATAGGCATTTTTTAACATAAAATGTATATATTAGTTGTATAAGTGTAAAATATGGGCGAAAATAGACATTTTTTTTTACGAAAAATGTATGAATTCATTGTATAGTATTATGAACAATTAAAGCTGCAAGCAGCGATGGACGGGACCGACTTTTGCTGGTGTTTCCTGCCTTTACCCATTCAACATATCTTTACCTGCACATTACCTACCTTCCCTGCATCCTGGGGTCACACTGGTGCTCCTTTCTGTCACCCATACACGCTGGTGCTTCCTGCCATCACCCAGACAACATATCTTTACCTGCACATTACCTACCTTCTCTGTATCCTGGAGTCAAACTGGTGCCTCCGTCTTTCACCCAGTCAACATATCTTTACCCGCACATTACCTACCTTCTCTGCATTGTGTGGGCAGGCTGGTGCTTCCTGCTTTCAAGCGGCCATCTTGAGACGGCAGCATCAGTGTAGCGGTTCTTTGAAGGCTGGTAAAATCAAAACCGGAGCAAGTTTTAAAACTTTTTTCGCAACTTTTAATCAGAAGGGTTCATTTAATCTCTCTCCTGTGCGAGTTTGAAGCCGGCACAACAAACGCGCTCAGAGGAGATAATGTTTAAAAAGAGGTGACGGGTTTTTACAAAATTT